>NW_027649800.1:1010000-1304206 GCF_965287045.1 Carcharhinus amblyrhynchos
AGACGCAGAGTCCCAGAGACCCTGAGACCCTGAGGCACTGAGACACAGAGACCCTGAGATACTGAAACCCTGAGACACTGAGTCCCTGAGACCCTGAGAAACGAAGCACTGGGACACTGAGACACTGAGACACTGAGACACGGAGACCCTGAGACCTCGAGACTCAGAGACCCTGATACCCTGAGATACTGAGACCCTGAGAGCCTGAGACACTGAGACTTGGATACCCTGAAACACTGAGACCCCGAAACACTGAGACACAGAGACCCTGAGACACTGAGGCACTGAGACACTGAGGCACTGAGACACTGAGACCCTGAGAACTTTAGACCCTGAGACACTGAGACACGGAAACCTTTAGACACTGAGACCCTGAGGCCCACGTCGCTGAGACACTGAGACCCTGAGACACTGAGACCCTGAGACACTGAGACACTGAGACCCTGAGACACTGAGACACTGAGACCCTGAGACACTGAGACACTGAGACACTGAGACCCTGAGACCCTGAGACACTGAGACCCTGAGACCCTGAGACACTGAGACCCTGAGACACTGAGACCCTGAGACACTGAGACCCTGAGACCCTGAGACACTGAGACACTGAGACACTGAGACCCTGAGACACTGAGACACTGAGACACTGAGACCCTGAGACACTGAGACCCTGAGACACTGAGGCACTGAGACACTGAGACCCTGAGACACTGAGACACTGAGACACTGAGACCCTGAGACACTGAGGCACTGAGACACTGAGACCCTGAGACACTGAGACACTCAGAATTTGAGACAATGAGTCCCTGACACCCTGACACCCTGAGACACTAAGCACTGAGGCCCAGTGACCCTGAGGCCCTGAGACACTGAGGCACAGACACACCGAGACACTCAGATCCAGAGACCCCGAAACCCAGAGACCCTGAGACCCAGAGTCCCTGAGACCCAGAGTCCCTTAGGCACTGAGATCCAGAGACCCAGAAACCCAGAGACCCTGAGACCCAGAGATCCTGAGAGCCTGTGACACTGAGACCCTGAGACAATGAGACACTGAGACCCCGAGACACTGAGACACTGCGACCCTGAGACCCAGAGACCCAAAGACTCTGAGATACTGAGACAATGAGACTCTGAGACCCTGAGAAACTGAGACCCTGAGACCAAGATACCCAGAACACCAGAGACCCTGAGACCCTGAGACACTGAGACCCTGAGACACAAAGCACTGAGACCCTGAGACCCGAAGAGCCTGAAACACATGAGAACTGAGACACTGAGACCCAGAGAACCAGAAACCCAGAAACCCTGAGACCCTGAGATCCAGAGACCCAGATAGCCAGAGATCCAGAAGCCCTGAGGCACTGAGACCCTGAGACCCAGAGACCCTCAGACCCAGAAACCCTGAGACTCTGATAAACTGAGACACTGAGGCACTGAAACCCAGAGACCCAGAGACCCAGAGACCCAGAGACCCTGAGACAATGAGACCCTGAGAGACTGAGACACTGAGACCCAGAGACACAGCAACCCAGAGACACTGAGACACAGAGACCCTGACACCCGGAGCCCCTGAGACCCTGATTCGCAGAAACCAAGAGACCCTGAGTCACTGAGACCCTGAGACACTTCAACCCTGTGATACAGAGACACTGAGATGCAGAGACCCAGAGACCCAGACCCTGAGACACTGAGACACTCAGAACTTGTGAGACTGAGACCCTGACACCCTGAGACAGTGAGACACTGAGACCTAGAGACCTAGAGACCCACATACTCAGAGACCCTAGACCCTGAGACACTGAGACCCAGAGACCCAAATACCCAGAGACCCTCAGACCCTGAGACACTGAGGCCCAGAGACCCTGTGACCCAGAGACCCTGAGACTCTGATAAACTGAGACACTCAGACCCAGACACCCAGAGACTCTAAGACCCTGAGACACAGAGACTCAGGGACCCTGAGACACTGCGACTATGAGACATTGAGACCCTGAGACACGAAGCACAGAGACACTGAGACAATGAGACCCTCAGACCCAGAGACCCTGAGACCCAGAGACCCAGAGACCCTGGGACACTGAGACCCTCAGACACTGAGACACTGAGACCCAGAGTCCCTGAGACACTGAGACACTGTGACCCGGACACCCGGATACCCTGAGACACTGAGACACGGAGACACTGAGACCCTGAGACACTGAGAGCCTGAAACATTGAGACTCAGAGACCTGGAGACCCAGTTTCCCACAGACCCTGAGAAACTGAGACCCTAAGACACCGAGACACTGAGACACTGAGACCCTGAGACACTGAGACGAAGAGACACTGAGATGCTGAGACCCTGAGACACTGAGACACTGAGACCCAGGGACCTGAGACCTAGAGAGACTGAGATCCTGAGATCCTGAGATACTGAGATGCTGAGACACTGAGACACTGAGACACTGAGACCCACAGACTCAGAGACCCTGGGACACTGAGGCACTGAGACCCTGAGACCCAGAGACCTGGACACCTAGAGACCCAGAGACCCTGAGAAACTGAGACCCTCAGACACTGAGACCCTGAGACACTGAGGCCCTGAGGCACTGAAAGACAGAGACACTGAGACACTGAGGCCGTGAGACACTGAGACACTGAGACTCAGAGACCCGGAGACCCAGTTTCCCAGAGGCGCTGAGATACTGAGACACGAAGGCACCGACATTGAGACAATGAGAACCTGAGCCCCTGAGACACTGAGACACTGAGACACTGAGACACAGAGACCCTGAGACACTGAGACACAGAGACACTGAGACACAGAGACCCTGAGACACTGAGATGCTGAGACCCTGAGACACTGAGATGCTGAGACCCTGAGACACTGAGAAACTGTGACCCTGAGACACAGAGACCCTGAGACACTGAGGCACTGAGACCCTGAGACGCAGAGACCCGAACACCCAGAGACCCAGAGAAACTGAGACCCTCAGACACTGAGACCCTGAGAGAATGAGACACTGGGACCTTGACACACTGAGACCCTGAAACCCTGAAACACAGAGACACTGAGACACTGAGACTCAGAGACACTGAGACACAGAGACCCTGAGACACTGAGATGCTGAGACCTTAAGACACTGAGTCACTGAGACACTCAGAACTTGAGACACTGAGACCCTGACACCCTGACACCCTGAGACACCAAGCACTGAGGCCCAGTGACCCTGATACCCTGAGACACTGAGACACAGAGACACAGAGACCCTGAGACACTGAGACACCGAGACCCTGAGACACTGAGACACCGAGACTCTGAGACGCTGAAACACAGAGACACTGAGACCCTGAGACACTGAGACATTGAGACACTGAGACGCTGAGACCCTGAGACACTGAGACCCTGAGACACTGAGACACTGAGACCCAGAGACCCTGAGACACTGAGACACTGAGACACTGAGACCCAGGGACCTGAGACCTAGAGAGACTGAGACCGTGAGATACTGAGATGCTGAGACCCTGAGACACTGAGACACTGAGACCCACAGACTCAGAGGCCCTGGGACACTGAGGCACTGAGACCCTGAGACCCAGAGACCTGGACACCTAGAGACCCAGAGACCCTGAGAAACTGAGACCCTGAGACCCTGAGACTCTGAGCCACTGAGACCCTGAGACACTGAGACCCAGAGAACAAGAGACCCTGAGACCCTGCGATACTGAGATACTGAGACCCTGAGACCTAGAGACACAGAGACCCTGAGACCCTGAGATACCGAGACACTGAGACCCAGAGACCCTGAGAAACTGAGACCCTGAGACGCAGAGACCCGGACACCCAAAGACCCAGAGACCCTGAGAAACTGAGCCCATGAGACACCAAGACACTGGGCCCCTGAGACACTGAGAGCCTGAGAGACTGAGACACTGAGACCCTGAGACACTGAGACCCTGAGGCACAGAGTCCCTGAGACACTGAGACACTGAGACCCTGAGACCCTGAGACACTGGGGCACCGGGACCAAGAGACCCTGAGACACTGAGACACTGAGACCCTGAGACACTGAGTCCCTGCGACACTGAGACACAAGGCACGAAGACATTGAGACACTGAGACCCTGAGACACTGAGACCCTGAGGCCCTGAGACATTCAGTCCCTGAGACCCTGAGATATGAAGCACTGAGACCCAGAGAATCTGAGACTCTGAGACACGGAGACACTGAGTCCCAGAACCCCAGAGACCCTGAGACAGTGTGATACTGAGACCCTGAGACTCTGAGACCCGGACACCCAGTTTCCCAGAGACCCTGAGAAATTGAGACCCTGAAACACCGAGACCCTGAGACACTGAGACACTGAGGCACTAAGACACTGAGACTCTGAGATACTGAGACCCATAGACCCAGAGACCCTGAGACACTGAGACCCTGAGACACTGAGACCCTGAGACACAGAGACACAGAGTCCCTGAGACCCTGAGACACTAAGCACTGAGACATTGAGACACTGTGATCCTGAGACGCTGAGACACTGAGACATTGAGTCCCTGAGACCCTGAGACACTGTGACCCAGAGACCCTGAGACACTGAGACCCTGAGACACAGAGTCCCTGAGACCCTGACAAATGAAGCACTGGGACATTGAGACACTGGGACCCAGAGACCCTGAAACATTGAGTCCCTGAGACCCTGAGACACTGAGACCCAGAGACCCTGAAACATTGAGTCCCTGAGACCCTGAGACACTGAGACCCAGAGACCCTGAGACACTGAGATACTGAGACATTGAGTCCCTGAGACCCTGAGACACTGAGACTCTAAGACACGGAGACACTGAGACTCAGATGCCCAGAAACCCAGAGACCCTGAGACTCAGAGACCCAGTTTCCCAGAAACCCTGAGAAACTGAGACCGAAAGACATAGAGACACTGAGACACTGAAGACACTGAGACCCTGAGACACTGAGACCCTGAGACACTAAGCACTGAGACATTGAGACCCTGAGACCCTGAGTCCCTGAGACATTGAGTCGCTGAATCCCTGACACACGAAGCACTGAGACCCAGACACCCTGAGACACTTAGGCCCTGAGACTCAGAGACCCGAGACTGAGTATCCCAGAGACCCTGAGAAACTGAGACCCTACGACACTGAGACCCTGTAACACTGAGACACTGAGACACTGTGTCCCTGAGACCCTGAGACACTAAGCACTGAGACCCAGACACCCTGAAACTCTGAGTCACTGATACACTGAGACACTGAAACCCTGTGACCCTGAGACACTGAGACCCTGCGACTCAGGGACATGGGCACCATGACACAGAGACCAGGAGACCCAGAGGCCCTGAGACACTGAGACCCAGAGAGCCAGAGACCCATACCCTGAGATACTGACACACTGAGACACTGAGACACTGAGGTACTGAAACCCTGAAACCCTGAGACACTGAGACACTCAGACCTTGAGACACTGAAACCCTGAGACCCTGAGACTCTGAGACCCTGAGACACTAAGCACTGAGGAACAGAGACCCTGAGACCCTGAGGCACTAAGACACTGAGATCCAGAGACCCAGAAACCCAAAGGCCATGAGACCCAGAGAACCAGGGACCCTGAGACACTGAGACCCTGACACCCAGAGACCCTGAGACCCAGAGACCCTGAGACCCTGAGACACTGTGACCCTGAGACGATGAGAGACTGAGACACAGAGACACTGAGACACTGAGACTTTGAGAACCTGAAAAACTGAGACACTGAGGCACAGAGACCCTGAGACCCTGGGACACTGAGACCAATACACCCTGAGACCCATGGACCCAGAGACCCTGAGACCCTGAGACCCAGAGACCCTGAGACCAATACACCCTGAGACCCATGGACCCAGAGACCCTGAGACCCAGAGGCCCTGAGACACTGAGACACTGAGACCCTGAGACCGTGAGACACTGAGAAACTGAGACCCTGAGAGACTGAGAAATGAGGCACAGAGACACTGAGACCCTGAGACACTGAGGCACTGAGACACACAGACATTGAGACACTGAGACCCTGACACCTTGAGACCCTGAGACACTAAGCACTGAGTCCCAGAGACCCTGAGGCCCTGACACACTGAGACATTGAGACACTGAGATCCAGAAACCCAGAAACACAAAGACCCTGAGACCCAGAGACCCTGAGAGCCTGTGACACTGAGACACTGAGACAATGAGACACTGAGACCACGAAACACTGAGACAATGAGACCCTTAGACCTGAGAAACTGAGACCATTAAACCCTGAAACACAGAGACACTGAGACCCTGAGACACTGAGACAATGAGACATTGAGACACAGAGACACAGCGACCCAGAGACCCTGAGACACAGAGACCAAGAGACCCTGAGACACTGAGACCCTGAGACACTAAGCACTGAGACACGGAGACCCTGAGACCCAGAAACCCAGAGACCCTGAGACCCGGAGAACAAGACACCCAGAGACACAGGTACCCATGGACCCTGAGACACTGAGGCACTGAGACCCTGAGGCTCAGAGACCCTCAGGCCCAGAGACCCTGAGACCCACATACCCAGAGACCCTGAGACACTGAGACCCAGAGACCCTGAGACCCTGAGACACTGAGACCCAGAGACCCAAACCCTGAGACACTGACGCACTCAGACACTGAGACACTGAGGCAATGAGACCTTGAGACACTCAGACACTCAGACACTCAGACCTTGAGACACTGAGACCATGACACCCTGAGACCCTGAGACACTGTGACGCTGACACAGAGACACTGAGACGCGGAGAAACTGAGACCCAGAGACCCAGAGACACTGAGACCAAGAGACCCAGGTACCCAGAGACCCTGAGACCCTGATACCCTGAGACACTGAGACACTGAGACCGAGAGTCCCGGCGACCCAGAGACCCGGAGAAACTGACACCCAGAGACCCTGAGACCCAGAGAACCAGAGACCCACAGACCCAGAGACCCAGAGAACTGAGACCCTGAGACACAGGCACAGAGACGCTGAGACCCTGAGAATCTGAGAAACTGAGACACAGAGACCCAGACAACCAGAGACCCTGAGACCCTAAGACCCTGAGACCCAGGGACCCTGACACCCTGAGACCCTGCGACACTGAGACCCTGAGACCTTGAGACACTTTGCACTGAGACACTGAGACACTGAATACCTGAGACCCAGAAAACCAGAGACCCAAAGACCCAGATACCCATGGACCCTGAGACCCTGTAGCACTGAGACCCTAAGACTCAGAGTCCCTTAGAACCAGAGACCCAGAGACACACAGACCCTGAGACTCTGAGACCCTGAGGCACTTAGACCCAGAGACACTGAAACCCTGAGACACTGAGGCCCGGATACCCTGAGATACTGAGACACTGAGTCACTGAGACCCTGAGACACTGAGACCCAGAGACCTTGAGACCAAGTGATTCGGAGACCCAGAGACTCTGAGACCCTGAGACCCTGAGATACTGAGATGCTATGACCCTGAGAGCCTGAGACACTAAGACCCAGAGACACAGGGACCCTGAGACACTGAGACACTGAGACCCAGAGACCCAGGGACCCTGAGACACTGAGACCCAGAGACTCGGAGACCAAGAGGCCCTGAGACACTGGGACACTGAGACCCGGATACCCTGAGACACTGAGACACTGAGACACTGAGACCCTGAGACACGGAGACACTGAGACCCTGAGAACTTAAGACCCTGAGACACTGAGACACTGAGACCCAGACCCTGAGACACTGACACACTGGGACACTGAGGCCCTGAGACACTGAGACACTCAGAACTTGAGACACTGAGACCCTGACACCCTGAGAGCCTGAGACACTAAGCACTGAGGCCCAGAGACCCTGAGACCCTGAGATCCAGAGACCCAGAAACCCAGAGAATCTGAGACCCAGAGACCCTGAGAGCCTGTGACACTTAGTCACTGAGACAATGAGACAATGAGACCCCGAGACACTGAGACCCTGAGACACTGAGAACCTGTGACACTGAGAGATTGTGACCATGAGAACATGAGACCCAGAGACACCGAGACCCTGAGAGACTGAGACCCTGAGACACTGAGACACTGATACACTGAGACCCAGAAACCCTGAGACCGAGAGATCCAGAGGCCCTGAGACCCTGAGACACTGAGGCACAGAGACCCTGAGACCAGAGTACCAGAGACGCAGAGACCCTGAGACCCAGAGACCCTGAAACACTGAGACACTGAGAAGCTGAGACCCTGAGACACTGAGGCACAGATACCCTGAGACCCAGAGACCCAGAGACGCAGAGACCCTGAGGCCCAGTGACACAGAGACTCAGAAAGCCTGAGACCCTGAGACCCTGAGACAATGAGGCACTAAGACATTGAGACCCTGAGACACTGAGACACAGAGACCCTGAGACACAGAGACACTGCGACCCTGAAACCCTGAGACCCTGAGACCCTGACAGCCTGAGAAACTGAGGCACTGAGACCCTGAGACACTGAGACACCGGGACCCTGAGACAGAGAGACATTGCGACCCTGAAACCCTGAGACCCTGAGACACTGAGACCCAGAGACCCAGAGACCCTGAGAGCCATAGACCCAGAGACCCTGAGGCACTGAGGCCCTGAGACACTGAGACAGTGAGACACTGGGACACTGCGACCCTGAGACCTGAGTCACTGATATCCTGAGCCCCTGAGACACTGAGACACTGAGGGTCTGAAACCCTGAGACAATGAGTCACTGAGATCCTGAGACACGGAGACACTGAGAACCGGAGACTCTGAGTCACTGAGACACACAGTCCCAGAGACACAGAGACCCTGTGACCATGAGACCCTGAGAACCTGAGACCCAGAGACACTGATTCCCAGAGACCCTGAGACCCTGAAACACTGAGACCGTGAGACACTGAGATACTGAGGCCCTGATACACTGAAACACTGAGCCTCTGAGTCTCTGAGTGCTGAGAAACTGAGACCCTGAGTCCGTGAGACACTGAAAGCCTGACGCACTCAGACAATATGACCATGAGACCCTGAGACCCTGATAAATTGAGACACTGAAACGCTGAGACACTGAAACCCTGAGACAGCGAGACCCTGAGAATCTGAGACTCTGAGGCACTGAGACCCAGAGACCCTGAGAAGTAGAGATCCTGAGACCCAAAGACCCTGACACCCTGAGACACTGAGACCCTGAGACCCTGAAACACTGAGACACTGAGAAGCTGAGACCCTGAGACACTGAGACGCTGAGGCGCAGATACCCTGAGACCCAGAGACGCAGAGACCCTGAGACACAGTGACCCTGAGACACTGAGACCCTGAGACACTGAGATAATGAGACACTGAGATAATGAGACCCTGAGACACAGAGACACTGCAACGCTGAAACCCTGAGACCCTGAGACACACAGACCCAGAGACACTGATTCCAGAGACCCTGAGACCCAGAGACCCTGAGACCCTGAGACACTGAGACACAGAGACCTTGAGACCCTGTGAAACTGTGACCCAGAGACAAAGAGACCCAGACACCCTGAGACACGGAGACCCGGAGACACTGAAACCCTGAGACCCTGGGACACTGAGACACCAAGACCCTGAGACACTGAGAGCCTGAAAAAATGAGACACTGACACCCTCATACACAGAGTCCCTGATATACTGAGACTCTGAGACCCTGACACACTGAGAAACTGAGACACTGAGAAAGTGAGACACAGTGACACTGAGACCCTGGGAAACTGAGACCCAGAGACCAAGAGACCCTGAGACCCTGAAACACTGAGATATTGAGACCCAGAGACCCTGAGACACTGAGACACTGGGACTCTGATGCACTGAGACACTGAGACCCAGAAACTCTGAGATACTGAGTCACTGAGACCCTGAGATATTGAGTCACTGAGACCCTGAGGCACAGAGACCCAGAGACGCAGACACCCTGAGACCCAGAGTCCCTGAGACACTGAGAAGCTGAGACCCTGAGACACTGAGACCTGAGACAATGAGACACTGAGACACTGAGACCCTGGGACGCTGAGACCCTGAGACACTGAGACTCTGAGACCCAAAGACCCAGAGACCCTGAGACACAGAGACCCAGAGACCCTGAGACACTGAGTCACTGAAACACTGAGACCCTGAGACACTGAGACACTGAGACAGTGAGACACTGAGACCCTGAGACTCTGAGACCCTGATGCCCTGAGACACTGAGAGACGGAGAACCTGAGACACTGAGATCCTGAGACACTGAGACCCAGTAACCCAGAGACACAGAGGCTGTGAGATACAGAGACAGTGAGAGTAACAGACCAAGAGACCCAGTGAACCAGACATCCAGAGACCCTGAGACACTGAGACCAAGACACGCAGTGACCCAGAGACCCTGAGACACTGCGACACTGAGATCCTGAGAGACTGAGACACTGAGACCCTGATACACTGAGACACTGAGACCCTGAGACAGTGAGAGACTGAGACCCTGAGACACTGAGAGCTGAGACACTGAGTCCCTGAGTCCCTGAGATGCTGAGACCCTGAGACACTGAAACACTGAGACCCTGAGACACTGAGACACTGAGACAGTGAGACACTGAGACCCTGAGACTTTGAGAGCTGAGACTCTGAGACCTTGATGTCCTGAGACACTGAGACACTGAGAGACTGAGAACCTGAGACACTGAGGCACAGAGAACCTGAGACCCTGAGAAAATGTGACCCAGAGACCATGAGACCCTGAGACACTGAGAGACTGAGAACCTGAGACACTGAGACACAGAGAACCTGAGACCCTGAGAAAATGTGACCCAGAGACCCTGAGACACTGAGACACAGAGACACTGAGACCCTGAGACCCTGAAACACAGAGACACTGAGACCCTGAGAAACTGTCACCCAGAGACCAAGAGACCCAGAGACCCTGAGACACTGACACCCGGAGACACTGAAACCCTGAGTCCTGGGGACACTGAGACACCAAGACCCTGAGACAGTGAGGCACTGAGACCCTGAGACACTGAGAGCCGGAAACACTGAGACACTGAGAAGCTGAGACCCTGAGACCCTGAGACACTGAGGCACAGAGACCCTGAGACACTGCGACACTGCGATACCGAGTCACTGAGACCCAGAGACCCAGACACCCTGAGACATTGAGTTACTGAGAAACAGAGACACTGAGACCCAGAGACTCTGAGAAACAGAGACATTGAGACACTGAGACACTGAGACCCAGAGTCTCAGGGTCTCAGTGTCACGGTATCTCAGGTTCTCTGGGTCTCTGTGTCTCAGTGTCTCTGGGTCTCAGGATCTCTGGGTGTCTGGGTGTCTGTGTCTCAGTTCCTCAGTGTCTCAGTGTCTCAGCGTCTCAATGTCTCAGTGTCTAAGTGTCTCAGTGTCTCAGGGTCTCAGTGTCTCAGCGTCTGAGTGTCTCTGGGTCTCAGGGTCTCTGTGTCTATGGGTCTTTGGGTCTCAGGGTCTTTGGGTTTCTGGGTCTCTGGATCTCAACGTCTCAGTGTCTCAGGGTCTCAGTGTCTCAGGTTCTCAGGGTGTCAGGGTCTCAGTGTCTCAGAGTTTCAGTGTCTCAGTGTCTCATAGTCACATTGTCTCAGTGTCTCAGGGTCTCAGTTTCTCAGTGTCTCAGTGTCTCAGAGTCTCAGGTTCTCAGGGTCTCTGGGTCACTGCGTGTCTGGGTCTCTGTGTCTCAGGGTCTCATGGTTTCAGTGTCTCAGGGTCTCAGGCTCTCTGGTCTCTGGGTCTCAGGGTCTCTGTGCCTCAGTGTCTCAGTTTTTCAGTGTTTCAGTGTCTCAGTGTCTCAGGGTCTCTGGGTCTCAGTGTCTCAGAGTCTTAGTTTCCGGGGGTTTCAGTGTCTCAGTGTCTCAGTGTCTCAGTGTGTCAGGGTCACAGGGTCTCAGGGTCTTTGCATCTCTGGTAGTCTGGGTCTCAGTGTCTCAGTGCCTCAGTGTCTCAGTTTCTCAGGGTCTTAGCTTCTCAGTGTCTCAGTGGCTCAGTGTCTCAGGGTCTCAGTTTCTCTTGTTCTCAGGGTCTCAGTTTCTCAGGGTCTCTGTGTCTCAGTTTCTCAGGGTCTCAGAGTCTCAGGGTCTCAGTGTCTCAGTGTTTCAGGGTCTCAGGTTCACGGGACTCTGGGTCACTGCATGTCTGGGTCTCTATGTCTCTGTTTCTCAGGGTCTCAGTTTCTCAGTGTCTCAGGGTCTCAGTCTCTCAGGGTCTCAGAGTCTCAGGGTCTCAGGGTCTCATGGTCACAGTCTCCCAGTGTCTCAGTGTCTCAGGGTCTCAGTGTCTCCGGGTCTCTGGTTCCCTGGGTCCCATGGTCTCAGTGTCTCAGTGTGTCATTGTCTCAGGGTCTCTGGGTCTCAGGATCTCAGTGTCTCAAGGTCTCATGGTCACATTGTCTCAGTGTCTCAGGTTCTCAGTGTCTCAGGGTCTCAGGGTCTCAGGGTCTCAGTTTCTCAGTGTCTCAGAGTCTCCGGGACTCAGAGTTTCAGTATCTCAGGGGCTCAGGGCCTCAGTGCCTCTGTGTCTCAGGGTCTCAGTGTCTCAGGGCCTCAGTGTCTCAGTGTCTCAGGGTGTCAGGGTCTCTCGGTCTCTGGATCGCTCGTTCTCAGGGTTTCTGGGTCTCAGTGTATCATTGTCTCAGGGTCTCAATGTATCAGTGTCTCAGGGTCTCATTTCTCTGTGTCTCAGAGTCTCAGCTCTCAGTCTCTCAGAGTCTCAGTGTCTCAGAGTCTCAGGGTCTCTGGTTCTCTGTGTCTCTGTATCTCAGGGTCTCTTGGTCTGTGGGTCTCACTGTCTCTGTGTCTCAGGGTCTCAGTTTCTCTGTGTCTCTGGGTCTCAGTGTCTTAGCGACTCAGGGTCTCAGGATCTCTGGGTCCCTAAATGTCTGGGTTCAGTGTTTCAGGGTCTCAGGGTCTCTGGATGTCTGGTTCTCTGGTGTCTTGGTCTGTTGATCTCACTGTCTCTGTGTCTCAGACTCTCTCTGTCTCAGTGTCTCAGGGTCTCAGTGTCTCAGGGTCTCAGTGTTTCAGTGTCTCAGGGACTCAGGGTCTCTGGGTCACAGTTTCTCAGGGTCTCAGTGTCTCAGGGAATCAAGGTCTCAGAGTCTCAGCTCTCAGTTTCTCAGGGTCTCAGTGTCTCAGTGTCTCAGTGTTTCAGGGTCTCAGTGTCTCAGTGTCTCAGTGTCTCAGTGTTTCAGTGTTTCAGGGTCTCAGTGTCTCAGTGTTTCAGTGTTTCAGGGTCTCAGTGTCTCAGTGTTTCAGGGTCTCAGTGTCTCAGGGTCTCTGGGTCTCAGGGTCTCTGGGTGAATTATATTGAAACATATAAGATGATTAGAGGTTTAGATAGGGTGGACAGTGATAGCCTTTTTCCTCGGATGGAGAAAGCTAGCACGAGGGGGCATGGCTTTAAATTAAGGGGTGGTAGATATAGGATGGATGTCAGGGGTAGGTTCTTTACCCAGAGGGTAGTGAGGGATTGGAATGCCCTGCCTGCTGCAGTTGTAAATGCGCCTAGTTTGGGGGCGTTTAAGAGATCCGTGGATAGGTTTATGGATGGAAAGGGATTGGTTTAGGTTAGAGGGTCATTGTTTTTTAACTGGTCGGTGCAACATCGTGGGCCGAAGGGCCTGTTCTGCGCTGTAATGTTCTATCTTCTATATAGAGTCTCAGGGCCTCTGGGTCTCTTGGTCTCAGTGTCTCAGGGCCGCAGTGTCTCAGTGTCTCAGTGTCACAGGGTCTCTGGGTGCCTGGGTCTCAGAGTCTCCGGATCTCTGGATCTCTGGGTCTCTGCGTCTCAGTGTCTCAGTCTCTCAGTGTCTCAGGGTCTCATGGTCTCTGTGCCTCAGGGTTTCTGGGTCTCTGGTCTCTGGGTCTCAGGGTGTCAGCGTCATTGGGTCTCAGTGTCTCTGGTTGTCAGGGTCACAGTGTCTCTGGGTCTCAGGGTTTATGGGTTTCAGGGTCTCTGTGTCTCAGGGTCTCTGGGTCTCTCGTTCTCAGTGTCACAGAGTCTCTGGGTCTCTGGGTCCCTGGGTCCCAGGGTCTTTGGGTCTCTGGGTCTCTGTGTCTCTGGGTCTCAGTGTCTCAGTCTCTCTGGGTCTCTGGGTCTCAGGGCCTCCGGGCCTCAGGGTGTCAGGGTCTCACGGTCTCAGTGTCTAAGGGTCTCAGGGTCTCAGGTCCTCTGGGTCTCTGAGTCTCTGCGTCTCAATGTCTCAGTGTCTTAGGGCCTCTGGGTCTCAGGGTCTCAGTGTCTCAGAGTCTCAGGGCCTCTGGGTCTCTGTGTCTCAGTGTTTCAGGGTCTCAGGGTCTCTGGGTCTCTGAGTCTCAATGTCTCAGCGTCTCAGGGTCTCAGGGTCTAAGGGTCTCAGGGCCTCTGTGTCTCAGTGTCTCAGGGTCTCAGGGGCTCAGGGGCTCTGGGTCTCTGTGTCTCAGGGCCTTAGGGTCTCCGGGCCTCTGGGTCTCTGTGTCTCTGTGTCTCAATTTCTCAGTGTCTCAGTGTCTTAGGGCCTCTGGGTCTCTGGGTCTCTGAACTCAATGTCTCAGTGTCTCAGGGTCTCAGGGCCTCTGGGTCTCTGAGTCTCAATGTCTCAGTGTCACAGGGTCTCAGGGCCTCTGTGTCTCACTCAGTGTCTCAGGGCCTCTGGGTCTCAATGTCTCAGTGTCTCAGGGTCTCAGGGCATCTGGATCTCTGTGTCTCATGTCCTCCTGGTCTCTGGGACACTGAGGCTCAATGTCTCAGGGTCTCAGGGTCTCAGGGCGTCTGGGTCTCTGTGTCTCAGCGTCTCAGGGCCTCTGCGTCTCAGGGTCTCAGTGTCTCAGGGTCTCAGGGCCTCTGGGTCTCTGAGTCTCAGTGTCTCAGTGTCTCAGGGTCTCAGGGCCTCTGGGTCTCTGTGTCTCAGGGTCTCAGGGTCTTAGGGCCTCTGGGTCTCTGGGTCTCAATGTCTCAGTGTCTCAGTGTCACAGGGTCTCAGGGCCTCTGGGTCGCTGTGTCTCAGGGCCTCTGGGTCTCTGTGTCTCAGAGTATCTGGGCCTATGGGTCTCAATGTCTCAGTGTCTCAGTGTCTCAGGGTCTCTGGGTCTCTGTGTCTCAGGGTCTCAGGGCCTCTGGGTCTCTGTGTCTCAGGGTCTTAGGGCCTCTGGGTCTCAGGGTCTCAGGGCCTCTGGGTCTCAGGGTCTCAGTTTCTCAGTGCCTCAGGGTCTCAGAGTCTCTGTGTCTCAGTGTCTCAGTTTCTCAGGGCCTCTGGGTTTCTCAGTCTCAATGTCTCAGTGTATCAGGGTCTCAGGGCCTCTGGGTCTCTGTGTCTGAGGGTCTCAGGGTCTAAGGGCCTCTGGGTCACAGGGTCTCAGTGTCTCAGGGTCTCAGCTCCTCTGGATCTCTGGGTCTCAGGGTCTCAGGGCCTCTGGGTCACAGGGTCTCAGTGTCTCAGGGTCTCAGGGCCTCTGAGTCTCAATGTCTCAGTGTCTCAGGGCCTCTGGGTCTCAGGGTCTCTGAGTCTCAATGTCTCATTGTCTCAGGGTCTCAGGGCCTCAGTGTCTCAGGGTCTCAGGGCTTCTGGGTCTCTGCGTCTCAGTGTCTCAGGGTCTCAGGGCCTCTGGGTCTCAGTGTCTCAGGGTCTCTGTGTCTCTGTGTCTCTGTGTCTCAGTGTCTCAGGGTCTCAGGGCCTCTGGGTCTCCGGGTCTCAGTGTCTCAGGGTCTCAGGGCCTCTGGGTCTCTGTGTCTGAGGGTCTCAGGGTCTCAGGGCCTCTGGTTCTCTGTGTCTCAATGTCTCAGTGTCTCAGGGTCTCAGGTCCTCTGGGTCTCTGATTCTCTGAGTCTCAATGTCACAGTGTCTCAGGTTCTCAGGGTCTCAGGGCCTCTGGGTCTTTGTGTCTCAGGGTCTCAGGGCCTCTTGGTCTCTGTGTCTCAGGGTCTCAGGGTCTCAGGGCTTCTGGGTCTCAGAGTCTCAGGGCCTCAGGGCCTCTGGGTCTCTGGGTCTCTGAGTCTCAGTGTCTCAGGGCCTCAGGGTCTCACGGCCTCTGGGTCTCCGAGTCTCAGTGTCTCAGTGTCTCAGGGTCTCAGGGCCTCTGGGTCCCTATGTCTCAGGGTCTCAGGGCCTCCGGGTCTCAGGGTCTCAGTATCTCAGTGTCTCAGTGTCTCAGGGTCTCTGTGTCTCAGGGTCTAAGGGTCTCAGGGTCTCAGGGCCTCAGGGCCTCTGGGTCTCAGGGTCTCAGTGTCTCAGGGTCTCAGGGTCTCTGGGTCGCAGTGTCTCAGGGTCTCAGGGCCTCTGCGTCTCTGAGTCTCAGTGTCTCAGTGTCTCAGGGTCTCAGGGTCTCAGGATCTCATGGTCTCAGGGCCTCTGGGTCTCTGCGTCTCTGTGTCTCAATGTCTCAGTGTCTGAGTGTCTCAGGGTCTCAAGACCTCTGGGTCTATGTGTCTCAGGTTCTCAGGGTCTCAGGGCCTCAGGGCATCTGGGTTTCGGTGTCTCAGGGTCTCAGTATCTCAGGGTCTCAGGGTCTCAGGGCATCTGGGCCTCAGGGTCTCAGGGTCTCTGTATCTCAGCATCTCAGGGCCTCTGGGTCGCTGAGTCTCAATGTCTCAATGTCTCAGGGTCTCTGGGTCTCAGTGTCTCAGTTCCTCTGGGTCTCTGTGTCTAAGGGTCTCAGGGCCTCTGAATCTCTGGGTCTCTGAGTCTCAATGTCTCAACGTCTCAGGGTCTCAGGGTTCCAGGGTCTCAGGGCATCTGGGTGTCTGTGTCTCAGTGTCTCAGGGCCTCTGGGTCTCAGGGTCTCAGTGTCTCAGAGTCTCAGGGCCTCTGGGTCTCTGTGTCTCAGTGTCTCAGGGCCTGTGGATCTCTTGGCCTCTGAGTCTCAATGTCTCAGTGTCTCAGGGTCCCATGGTCTCAGGGCCTCTGGGTGTCTGTGTCTCAGTGTCTCAGGGTCTCAGGGCCTCTGGGTCTCTTTGTCTCAGGGTCTCAGGGCCTTTGGGTCTCAGGGTCTCAATGTCTCAATGTCTCAGTGTCTCAGGGTCTCAGGGTCTCTGGGTCTCTTTGTCTCAGGGCCTCTGGGTCTCAAGGCCTCTGAGTCTCAGTGTCTCAGTGCCTCAGGGTCTCAGGGCCTCTGGGTCTATGTGTCTCAGTTTCTCAGTGTCTCAGGGCCTCTGCGTCTCTGGGTCTCTGAGTCTCAATGTCTCAGTGTCTCAGGGTCTCAGGGCCTCTGGGTCTCTGATTCTCAGTGTCTCAGGGCCTCTGGGTCTCTGTGTCTCATGTTCTCTGGGTCTCTGGGTCTCTGATTCACAATGTCTCAGTGTCTCAGGGTCTCAGTGCCTCTGGGTCTCTGTGTCTCAGGGTCTCAGTGTCTCAGGGCCTCTGGATCTCTGTGTCTCAGGGTCTCAGGGCCTTTGGGTCTCTGTCTCTCTGACTCTCAATGTCTCAGTGTCTCAGTGTCTCAGGGACTCAGAGTCCCAGGGTCTCAGGGCATCTAGGTGTCTGTGTCTCAGTGTCTCAGGGTCTCTGGGCCCCTGGGTCTCAGTGTATCAGGGTCTCAGGGCCTCTGCATCTCTGGGTCTCAATGTCTCAGTGTTTCAGTGTCTCAGAGTCTCAGGTCCGCTGGGTCTCTGTGTCTCAGTGTCTCAGGTCCTGTGGGTCTATTGGCCTCTGAGTCTCAATGTCTCAGTGTCTCAGGGTCCCATGTTCTCAGGGCCTCTGGGTGTCTGTGCCTCAGTGTCTCAGGGTCTCAGGGCCTCTGGGTCTCTTTGTCTCAGGGTCTCAGGGCCTTTGGGTCTCTGGGTCTCAATGTCTCAATGTCTCAGTGTCTCAGGGTCTCTGGGCCCCTGGGTCTCTGTGTCTCAGTGTCTCCGGACCTCTGGGCCTCAGGGTCTCAGTGTATCAGGGTCTCAGGGCCTCTGCGTCTCTGGGTCTCAATGTCTCAGTGTTTCAGGGTCGCAGGGCCTCTGTGTCTGAGTGTATCAGGGTCTCAGGGCCTCTGGGTCTCAGGGTCTCAGGGTCTCAGGGCCTTTGGGTCTCAGGGTCTCAGTGTCTCAGTGTCTCAGGGCCTGTGGGTCTATTG
Source organism: Carcharhinus amblyrhynchos (assembly GCF_965287045.1). Lineage (NCBI taxonomy): Eukaryota > Metazoa > Chordata > Chondrichthyes > Carcharhiniformes > Carcharhinidae > Carcharhinus > Carcharhinus amblyrhynchos. The sequence goes on from NW_027649800.1 coordinate 1,028,078, forward strand.
GCCTCTGAGTCTCAATGTCTCAGTGTCTCAGGGTCTCAGGGCCTCTGGGTCTCTGATTCCCAGTGTCTCAGGGCCTCTGGGTCTCTGTGTCTCATGTTCTCTGGGTCTCTGGGTCTCTGATTCGCAATGTCTCAGTGTCTCAGGGTCTCAGTGCCTCTGGGTCTCTGTGTCGCAGGGTCTCAGGGTCTCAGGGCCTTTGGGTCTCTGTGTCTCAGTGTCTCAGGACCTCTGGGTCTCAGGGTCTCAGTGTATCAGGGTCTCAGGGCCTCTGCGTCTCTGGGTCTCAATGTCTCAGTGTTTCAGTGTTTCAGAGTCTCAGGGCCTCTGGGTGTCTGTGTCTCAGTGTCTCAGGGTCTCAGAGACTCTGCGTCTCTTCGTCTCTGAGTCTCAATGTCCCTGTGTCTCAGGGTCTCAGGGCCTCTGGGTCTCTGTGTCTTTGGGTCTCAGGGTCTCAGGGCCTCTGGATCTCTGTGTCTCTGAGTCTCAATGTCTCAGTGTCTGAGTGCCTCAGGGTCTAAAGGCCTCTGGGTCTATGTGTCTCTGAGTCTCAATGTCTCAGTGTCTGAGTGCCTCAGGGTCTAAAGGCCTCTGGGTCTATGTGTCTCATGTTCTCAGGGTCTGAGGGCCTCAGGGCATCTGGGTTTCGGTGTCTCAGGTTCTCAGTGTCTCTGGGTCTCAGGGTCTCAGTATCTCAGGGTCTCAGGGTCTCTGGGTCTCTGTGTCGCAGTGTCTCAGGGTCTCAGTATCTCAGTGTCTCAAGGTCTCAGGGCCTCTGGGTCTCTGTGTCTCTGAGTCTCAGTGTCTCAGGGTCTCAGGCCCTCGGGGTCTCTGGTTCTCTGAGTCTCAATGTCTCAGTGTCTAAGGTTATCAGGGTCTCAGGGTCTCAGTGTCTCAGGGCCTCTGGGTCTCTGTGTCTCAGGGTCTCAGGGCCTCAGGGCCTCAGGACCTCTGGGTCTCTGGGTCTCTGAGTCTCAATGTCTCAGTGTCTCAGGGTCTCAGGGTCTCACGGCCTCTGGGTCTCTGAGTCTCAGTGTCTCAGGGCCTCAGGGCCTCTGGGTCCCTGTATCTCAGGGTCTCAGAGCCTCTGGGTCTCAGGGTCTCAGTGTCTCAGGGTCTCAGGACCTCTGTGTCTCAGGGTCTAAGGGTCTCAGGGTCTCAGGGCATCTGGGTGTCTGTGTCTCAGTGTCTAAGGGTCTCAGGGTCTCAGGGCATCTGGGTGTCTGTGTCTCAGTGTCTCAGTGTCTCAGGAACTCTGGGTCTCAGGGTCTCAGTGTATCAGGATCTCAGGGCCTCTGCGTCTCTGGGTCTCAATGTCTCAGTGTCTCAGGGTCTCAGGGCCTCTGTGTCTGAGTGTCTTAGGGTCTCAGGGCCTCTGTGTCTCAGTGTCTGATGGTCTCTGGGTCTCTGTGCCTTTGGGTCTCAGGGTCTCAGGGTCCCAGGTTCTCAGGGCATCTGGGTGCCTGTGTCTCAGCGTCTCATGGTCTCAGGGCCTCTGCGTCTCTGTGTCTCAGTGTCTCAGAGACTATGGGTCGCTTGGTCTCTGAGTCTCAATGTCTCAGTGTCTCAGTGTCACAGGGTCCCAGGGTCTCAGGGCCTCAGGGTGACTGTGTGTCAGGGTCTCAGGACCTCTGGGTCTCAGGGTCTCACTGTATCAGGGACTCAGGGCCTCTGCGTCTCAGGGTCTCAGGGTCTCAGGGTCTCACTGTATCAGGGTCTCAGGGCCTCTGCGTCTCTGGGTCTCAGTGACTCAGTGTCTCAGGTTCTCAGGGCTTCTGGGTCTCAGTGTCTCAGGTCGTCTGTGTCTCTGGGTCTCTGAGTCTCAATGTCTCAGGGTCTCAGAGTCTCAGGGCCTCTGGGTCTCTGGGTCTCTGAGTCTCAATGTCTCAGTGTCTCAGGGTCTCAGGGCCTCTGGGTCTCTGTGTCTCAGGGCCACTGGGTCTCTGTGTCTCAGTGTCTCAGGGTCTCAGGGCCTCTGGGTCTCTGTGTTCTAGTGTCTCAGGGTCTCAGGGTCTCAGGTTCTCAGGGCCTCTGGGTCTCAGGGACTCAGGGTATCAGTGTCTCAGAGTCTCAGGGTCTCTGGGTCGGAGTCTCTCAGTATCTCAGGGCCTCTGGGTCCCAGGGTCTCAGTGTCTCTGGGTCGCAGTGTCTCAGGGTCTCAGGGCATCTGGGTGTCTGTGTCTCAGTGTCTCAGTGTCTCAGGGTCTCAGGGCCTCTGGGTCTCTGTGTCTCAGTGTCTCAGTGTCTCAGGACCTCTGGGTCTCAGGGTCTCAGTGTATCAGGGTCTCAGGGCCTCTGCGTCTCTGGGTCTCAATGTCTCAGTGTTTCAGTGTCTCAGAGTCTCAGGGCCTCTGGGTCTCTTGGCCTCTGAGTCTCAATGTCTCAGTGTCTCAGGGTCCCATGGTCTCATGGCCTCTGGGTGTCTGTGTCTCAGTGTCTCAGGGTCTCAGGGTCTCTGGGTCTCTTTGTCTCAGTGTCTCAGGGTCTCAGGGCCTCTGGATCTCTTTGTCTCAGGGTCTCAGGGCCTTTGGGTCTCTGGGTCTCAATGTCTCAATGTCTCAGTGTCTCAGGGTCTCAGGGTCTCAGTGTCTCAGGGTCTCAGGGTCTTATGGCCTCTGGGGCTCTGGGTCTCTGAGTCTCAATGTCTCAGGGTCTCAGGGCCTGTGGGTCTATGTGTCTCAGGTTCTCAGGGTCTCAGGGCCTCTGGGTCTCTGATTCTCTGTGTCTCAGTGACTCAGTGTCTCAGGGCCTCTGGGTCTCAGGGTCTCAGTGTCTCAGGGTCTCAGGGCATCTTTTTCTCCGTGTCTCAGTGTCTCAGGGTCTCAGGGCATCTGGGTCTCTGTGTCTCAGGGTCTCAGGGCTTCTGGGTCTCAGGGTCTCTGTGTCTCAGGGTCTCAGGGTCTCAGGGCGTCTGCGTCTCAGGGTCTCATTGTCTCAGGGTCTCAGGGTCGCAGGGCCTCTGGGTCTCTGTGTCTCAGGGTCTCAGGACCTCTGGGTCTCAGGGTCTCAGTGTCTCAGGGTCTCTGGGTGTCTGTGTCTCAGGGTTTCAGGGCCTCTGGGTCTCTGGGTCTCAGTGTCTCAGGGTCTCAGGGCCTCTGGGTCTCTGTGTCTCAGTGTCTCAGGACCTCAAGGTCTCAGGGTCTCAGTGTTTCAGGGTCTCAGGGCCTCTGCGTCTCTGGGTCTCAATGTCTCAGTGTTTCAGTGTCTCAGAGTCTCAGGGCCTGTGGGTCTCTTGGCCTCTGAGTCTCCATGTCTCAGTGTCTCAGGGTCCCATGGTCCCAGGGCCTCTGGGTGTCTGTGTCTCAGTGTCTCAGGGCCTCTGGGTCTCAGTGTCTCGGTGTCTCAGTGTCTCAGGACCTCTGGGTCTCTGTCTGTCAGGGCCTCTGGGTCTCTGAATCTCAGTGTCTCAGGGCCGCAGGTTCTCAGGGCCTCTGGGTCTCAGGGTCTCAGGGTCTCAGGGCCGCTGGGTCTCTGTGTCTCAGGGTCTCAGGGTCTCTGGGTCTCTTTGTCTCAGTCTCTCAGGGTCTCAGGGCCTTTGGGTCTCTGGGTCTCAATGTCTCAATGTCTCAGTGTCTCAGGGTCTCATGGCCTCTGGGTCTCTGGGTCTCTGGGTCTCTGAGTCTCAATGTCTCAGTGTCTGAGTGTCTCAGGATCTCAAGGCCTCTGAGTCTCAGTGTCTCAGGGCCTCTGGGTCTCTGAGTCTCAATGTCTCAGTGTCTCCATGTCTCAGGGTCTCAGGGCCTCTGGGTCTCAGTATCTCGGTGTCTCAGTGTCTCAGGACCTCTAGGTCTCTGAGTCTCAGTGTCTCAGGGTCGCAGGTTCTCAGGGCCTCTGGGTCTCTAAGTCTCTGTGTCTCAGGGTCTCAGTGCCTCTGGGTCTCAGGGTCTCAGGTCCTCAGGGCATCTGGGTCTCAGGGCCTCTGTGTCGTAGGGTCTCAGGGCCTTTGTGTCTCAGGATCTCAGGTTCTTAGGGTCTGAGGGCCTCTTGGTCTCAGGGTCTCAGTGTCTCAGGGTCTCAGGGCCTCTGGGTCTCTGTGTCTCAGGGTCTCAGGGTCTCAGGGCCTCTGGGTCTCAGGGTCTCAGTGTCTCAGGGTCTTAGATTCTCAGGGCCTCTGTATCTCAGGGTCTCAGGGTCTCACGGTTTCTGTGTCTCAGGGTCTCTGGATCTCTCGTTCTCAGGGTTTCTGGGTCTCAGTGTATCAGTTTTCTCAGGGTCTCATGGTAACAGTCTCTCAGTGTCTCAGGGTCTCAGTGTCTCTGGGTCTCATGGTCCCAGCTCTCAGTGTCTCAGTGTGTCATTGTCTCAGGTTCTCAGTGTCTCATTTTCTCAGGGTTTCTCGGCTTCAGGGTTTTCAGTGTCTCAGTGTCTCAGGGTTTCATGGTCACATTGTGTCAGTGCCTCAGGGTCTCAGTGTCTCAGGGTCTCAGTTTCTCAGTGTCTCAGAGTGTCAGGGACTCAGAGTTTCAGTGTCTCAGGGGCTCAGGGCCTCAGTGCCTCTGTGTCTCAGTGTCTCTGTGTCTCCGGGCTCAGTGTCTCTGTGTCTCAGTGTCTCAGGGTCTCAGTTTCTCAGTGTCTCAGGGCCTGTGGGTCTCAGGGTCTCCGTGTCTCAGTGTCTCAGTGTCGCAGTGTCTCAATGTCTCAGGGTCTCAGTGTCTCAGGGTCTCGGGGTCTCTGGTTCTCTGGGTCTCTTGGTCTGTGGGTCTCACTGTCTCTGTATCTCAGGGTCTCTGTTTCTCTGGGTCTCTGGGTCTCAGTTCCTCAGGGTGTCTGGGTCTCTGTGTCTCAGGGTCTCAGTGTCTCAGAGTCTCAGGATCTCAGGATCTCTGGGTCACTGCGTGCCTGGGTCTTAGTGTCTCAGGGTCTCATGGTCTCTGGATGTCTGGTTCTCTGGGTCTCTTGGTCTGTTGATCTCACTGTCTCTGTGTCTCAGAGCCTCTGTGTCTCTGGGTAACTGGGTCTCAGTGACACAGTGTCTCAGGGTCTCAGTGTCTCAGGGTCTCTGGTTCCCTGGGTCCCAGGGTCTCAGTGTCTGAGGGTCTCAGGGTCTCTGGGTCTCAGGGTCTCAGGGGTTCAGGGCCTCAGTGCCTCAGTGTCTCAGTGTCTCAGTGTCTCAGGGCCTCAGTGTCTCAGGGGCTCAGGGCCTCAGTGCCTCAGTGTCTCAGTGCCTCAGTGTCTCACGGCTCAGTGTCTCTGTGTCTCAGGGCTCAGTGTCTCAGTGCCTGAGGGTCTCTGCGTCTCTGTGGCTCAGTGTCTCAGGGTCCCTGGGTCTCAGGGTCCCAGTGTCTCAGGGTCTCAGGGTCTCAGTGTCGCAGTGTCTCAGTGTCTCAGGATCTCTGTGTCTCACTGCCTCAGGATCTCAGTTTCACAGGCCTCAGTGTCTCAGGGTCTCAGGGTCTCAGTGTCTCAGGGTCTCAGTCTCTCTGGGCCTCTGGGACTCAGGGTCTCAGAGTCTCAGCTCTCAGTGTCTCAGGGTCTCAGTGTCTCAGGGTCTCAGTGTCTCAATGTCACAGTGTCTCAGGGCCTCAGTATCTCAGTGTCTCAGGGTCTCAGTGTCACTGGGTCTCTGGGTCTCAGGGTCTCAGTGTCTCAGTGTCGCACGGTCTCAGTGTCTCAGGGTCTCTGGGTCTCAGTTTGTCATGGTTTCAGGGTCTCTGTGTCTCAGTGTCTCAGGGTCTCAGGGTCTCTGGGTCACTGCGTGTCTGGGTCTCAGTGACTCTGGGTCTCAGTGTCTCAGGGTCTCTGGGTCTATGGCTCTCAGGGACTCTGGGTCTCTGGGTCTCAGTGTCTCAGGGTCTCAGGGTTTCAGGGTCGCCAGGTCTCTGTGCCTCAATGTCTCTGTCCCAGTGTCTTGGTGTCTCTGTGTCTCAGGGTCTCCGGGTCTCAGGGTCTCTGCGTCTCTGGTCCTTTGGGTCTCAGGGTCTCTGTGCCTCAGTGTCTCAGTGTCTCAGGGTCTCAGTTTCTCAAGGTCACTGTGTCTCTGGGTCTCAGGGGCTCATGGTCACAGTCTCTCAGTGTCTCAGGGTCTCAGTGTCTCAGTGTGTCAGGGTCTCAGTGTCTCAAGGTCTCTGGCTCCCTGGGTCGGAGGGTCTCAGTGTGTCATTGTCTCAGGTTCTCAGTGTCTCATTTTCTTAGGGTCTCTGGGTCTCAGGATCTCAGTGTCTCAGTGTCTCAGGGTCTCACGGTTACATTGTCTCAGTGTCTCTTGGTCTCAGGGTCTCAGCTTCTCAGGGTCTCTGGGTCTCAGTTTCTCAGTGACTTAGAGTCTCAGGGACTCAGAGTCTCAGTGTCTCAGGGGCTCAGGGCCTCAGTGCCTCTGTGTCTCAGGGTCTCAGTGTCTCAGGGCCTCAGTGTCTCCATGTCTCCGTGTCTCAGGGTCTCAGTGTCTCACTGTCTCACTGTCTCCCGGTCTCTGTGTCACAGGGACTCAGGGTCTCAGGGCCTCTGGATCTCTGGATCTCTGGGACTCTGAGTCTCAATGTCTCAGTGTCTCAGGGTCTCAGAGCCTCTGGGCCTCAGGGCCTCTGAGTCTCAGGGTCTCAGTGTCTCAGGGTCTCAGGGTCTCAGGGCCTCTGGGCCTCTCTGTCTCAGGGTCTCAGGGTCTCTGGGTCTCAGTGTCTCAGGGCTTCTGGGTCTCTGTGTCTCAGGGCCTCTGGGTCTCTGTGTCTCTGAGTCTCAATGTCTCAGTGTCTCACGTTCTCAGGGTCTCAGGGCCTCTGGGTCTCAGTGTCTCAGGGTTTGAGGACCTCAGTTTCTCTGGGTCTCTGTGTCTCAGTATCTCAGTGTCTCAGGGTCTCAGGGCCTCTGGGTCTCTGCGTCTCAGGGTCTCAGGGTCTCAGGGCGCTGGGTCTCTGTGTCTCAGGGTCTCAGGGCCTCTGGGTCTCAGTGCCTCAGTGTCTCAGGGCCTCTGGGTCTCAGTGTCTCAGGGCCTCTGGCTCTCTTTGTCTCAGGGTCTCAGGGTCTCAGGACTTCTGGGTCTCTGAGTCTCAGTTTCTCTGGGTCTCTGAGTCTCAATGACTCAGGGTCTCAGGATCTCAGGGCCTCTGTGCCTCTGAGTCTCAGTGTCTAAGTGTCTCAGGGTCTCAGGGCCTCTGGGTCTCTGTGTCTCAGGGTCTCAGGGTCTCAGGGCCTCTGGGTCTCGGTGTCCCTGAGTCTCAATATCTCAGTGTCTCAGGGTCTCAGGGCCTCCGGGTCTCTGATTCTCAGTGTCTCAGGGTCTCAGGGCTTTTGGGTCTCTGTGTCTCAGGGTCTCAGGGCGTCTGGGCCTCAGGGTCTCAGTGTCTCAGGGTCTCAGTGCCTCTGGGTCTCAGGGTCTCAGTGTGTCAGGGTCTCAGGGTGTCTGGGTCTCTGTGTCTCAGGGTCTCAGGGTGTCTGGGCCTCAGGGTCTCAGTGTCTCAGGGTCTCAGTGCCTCTGGGTCTCAGGGTCACTGTGTGTCAGGGTCTCAGGGTGTCTGGGTCTCTGTGTCTCAGGGTCTCAGGGCCTCTGGGTCTATGGGTCTCAGTGTCTCAGGGTCTCAGGGCTTCTGGGTCTCTGTGTCTCAGGGCCTCTGGGTCTCAGTGTCTCAGAGCCTCTGGGTCTCTGAGTCACAATGTCTCTGTGTCTCTGAGTCTCAGTGTCTCAGTGTCTCAGGCCCTCTGGGTCTCTGGGTCTCTGAGTCTCAATGTCTCAGTGTCTCACGTTCTCAGTGTCTCAGGGCCTCAGGGTCTCAGGGCGTTAGTGTCTCAAGGCCTCTGGGTCTCAGTGTCTCAGGGTCTGAGGGCCTCAGTTTCTCTGGGTCTCTGAATCTCAGTGTCTCAGTGTCTCAGGGTCTCAGGATCTCAGGGCCTCTGTGTCTCTGAGTCTCAGTGTCTCAGTGTCTCAGGGTCTCAGGGCCTCTGGGTCGTAGTGTCTCAAGGTCTCAGGGTCTCAGGGCATCTGGGTCTCTGTGTCTCTGAGTCTCAATGTCTCAGTGTCCCAGGGTCTCAGGGTCTCAGGGTCTCAGGGCCTCTGGGTCTCTGTGTCTCTGAGTCTCAATGTCTCAGTATTTCAGGTTCTCAGGGTCTAAGGGACTCTGGGTCTCTGTGTCTCAGTGTCTCTGGGTCTCTGGGTCTCTGTGTCTCAGGGTCTCAGGGCTTCTGGGTCTCTGTGTCTCAGGGCCTCTAGGTCTCTGTGTCTCAGGGCCTCAGGGTCTCAGTGTCTCAGAGCCTCTGGGTCTCTGAGTCTCAATGTCTCTGGGTCTCTGAGTCTCAATGTCTCAGTGTCTCACGTTCTCAGGGTCTCAGGGCCTCAGTGTCTCAGGGCCTCTGGGTCTCAGTGTCTCAGGGTCTCAGGGCCTCTGGGTCTCTGGGTCTCTGAGTCTCATTGTCTCATTGTCTCAGTGTCTCAGTGTCTCAGTGTCTCAGGGTCTCATGGCCTCTGGGTCTCTGTGTCTCAGGGTCTCAGGGCCTCTGGGTCTCTGTGTCACACTGTCTCAGTGTCTCAGGGTCTCAGGGTCTCGGGCCTCTGGGTCTCAGGGTCTCAGTGTCTCAGGGTCTCTGTGTCTCAGTGTCTCAGGGTCTCAGGGTCACTGCGTGTCTGGCTCTCAGGGACTCTGGGTCTCAGTGTCTCAGGGTCTCAGGGTTTCAGGGTTGCAACGTCTCTGTTCCTCAATGTCTCTGTCCCAGTGTCTCGGTGTCTCTGTGTCTCAGGGTCTCCGGGTCTCAGGGTCTCTGCGTCTCTGGTCCTTTGGGTCTCAGGGTCTCTGTGCCTCAGTGTCTCAGTGTCTCAGGGTCTCAGTCTCTCAAGTTCTCAGTGTCTCTGGGTCTCAGGGGCTCATGGTCACAGTCTCTCAGTGTCTCAGTGTCTCAGGGTCTCAGTGTCTCAAGGTCTTTGGTTCCCTGGGTCGGAGGGTCTCAGTGTGTCATTGTCTCAGGTTCTCAGTGTCTCATTTTCTTAGGGTCTCTGGGTCTCAGGATCTCAGTGTCTCAGTGTCTCAGTGACTCAGGGTCTCACAGTTACATTGTCTCAGTGTCTCTTGGTCTCAGGGTCTCAGCTTCTCAGGGTCTCTGGGTCTCAGTTTCTCAGTGTCTCAGAGTCTCAGGGACTCAGAGTCTCAGTGTCTCAGGGGCTCAGGGCCTCAGTGCCTCTGTGTCTCAGGGTCTCAGGGTCACAGGGCCTCAGGGCGTCTGAGCATCAGGGTCTCAGTGTCTCAGGGACTCTGGGTTTCAGGGTGTATGTGTCTCAGGGTCTCAGGGTCTCAGGGCCTCTGGGTCTCTGGGTCTCAGGGTCTCAGGGCCTTTGGATCTCTGGGTTTCGGAGTCTCAATGTCTCAGTGTCTCAGGGTCTCAAGTCTCAGGGCCTCAGGGCCTCTTGTTCTCAGGGTCTCAGTGTCTCAGGGCCTCTGGGTCTCTGTGTCTCAGAGTCTCAGGGCCTCTGGGTCTCAGTGTCTCAGGGTCTCACGGCCTCAGGGCCTCTGGGTCTCAGTGTCTTAGGGTCTCAAGGCCTCTGGGTCTCCGTGTCTCTGAGTCTCAGTGTCTCAGTGTCTCAGGGTCTCTGGGTCTCATGGTCTCTGGGTCTCTGTGTCTCAGGGTCTCAGGGCCTCTGGGTCTTTGTGTCTCACTGTATCAAGGCCACTGGGTCACTGTCACTCAGTGTCTCAGGGTCTCGTGTCTCAGGGTCTCAGGGCCTCAGGGCCTCTGGGTCTCAGGGTCTCAGTGTCTCAGGGCCTCAGGGCCTCTGGGTCTCAGTGTCTCAGGGTCTCACGGCCTCAGGGACTCTGGATCTTAGGGTCTCAGTGTCTCAGGGCTTGTGGGTCTCTGTGTATCTGAGTCTCAGTGTCTCAGTGTCTCAGGGTCTCAGGGCCTCTGGGTCTCTGGGTCTCTGTGTCTCAGGGTCGCAGGGTCTCAGGGCCGCTGGGTCTCTGTGTCTCAGGGTCTCAGGGTCTCAGGGCCTCTGGGTCTCTGGGTCTCACTGTCTCAGGGCCTCTGGGTCACTGTCTCTCAGGGTCTCAGGGCCTCTCGGTCTCAGGGTCTCAGTGCCCTAGGGTCTCAGGGTTTCAGGACTTATAGGTCTCAGGGTCTCAGGGTCTCTGGGTCTCTGTGTCTCAGGGTCTCAGGGCCTCTGGGTCTCAGTGTCTTAGGGTCTCAAGGCCTCTGGGTCTCGGTGTCTCTGAGTCTCAGTGTATCAGTGTCTCAGTGTCTCACGGTCTCTGGGTCTCATGGTCTCTGGGTCTCTGTGTCTCAGGGTCTCAGGGCCTCTGGGTCTTTGCGTCACACTGTATCAAGGCCACTGGGTCACTGTCACTCAGGGTCTCAGGGTCTCTGTGTCTCAGGGTCTCAGGGCCTCAGGGCCTCTGGGTCTCAGTGTCTCAGGGCCTCAGGGCCTCTGGGTCTCAGTGTCTCAGGGTCTCACGGCCTCAGGGACTCTGGGTCTTAGGGTCTCAGTGTCTCAGGGCTTATGGGTCTCTGTGTATCTGAGTCTCAGTGTCTCAGTGTCTCAGGGTCTCAGGGCCTCTGGGTCTCTGGGTCTCAATGTCTCAGTGTCTGAGTGTCTCAGGGTATCTGTGTCTCAGGGTCTCAGGGTCTCAGGGCCTCTGGGTGTCTGGGTCTCACTGTCTCAGGGCCTCTGGGTCACTGTCTCTCAGGGTCTCAGGGCCTCTCGGTCTAAGGGTCTCAGTGCCTCAGGGTCTCAGGGTTTCAGGACTTATAGGTCTCAGGGTCTCTGGGTCTCTGTGTCTCAGGGCCTCTGGGTCTCTGGGTCTCAATGTCTCAGTGTCTGAGTGTCTCAGGGTTCTGTGTCTCAGGGTCTCAGGGTCTCAGGGCCTCTGGGTCTCTGGGTCTCTGTGCCTCAGTGTCTCTGTGTCTCTGTGTCTCAGTGTCTCAGTGTCTCAGGGTCTCAGGGCCTCTGAGTCTCAGTGTCTCAGGGTCTCAGGGCCTCTGGGTCTCAGGGACTCAGGGTCTCAGTGTCTCAGAGTCTCAGGGCCTCTGGGTCGCAGTGTCTCAGTGTCTCAGGGCCTCTGGGTCTCAGTGTCTCCCGGTCTCAGGGTCTCAGGGCCTCTGGGTCTCTGAGTCTCAATGTCTCAGTGTCTCAGGGTCTCAGGGCCTCTGGGTGGGTCTCTGAGTCTCTGAGTCTCAGTGTCTCAGTGTCTCAGGTTCTCAGGGCCTCTGGGTCTCTCTGTCTCATGTCCTCTGGGTCTCTGGGTTTCTGAGTCTCAATGTCTCAGTGTCTCAGGGTCTCAGGGCTTGTGGGTCTCTGGGTCTCAATTTCTCAGTGTCTCAGGGTCTCAGGGTCTCTGTGTCTCAGGGTCTCAGGGCCTCTGGGTCTCTGGGTCTCTGTGTCCCAGGGTCTCAGGGTCTCTGGGTCTCTGTGTCTCACTGGCTCAGGGCCTCTGGGTCACTGTCTCTCAGGGTCTCAGGGCCTCTCGGTCTCAGGGTCTCTGTGTCTATGTGTCTCTGGGCCTCAGGGCCTCTGGGTCTCAGTGTCTCAGGGTCTCACGGCCTCAGGGACTGTGGGTCTCAGGGTCTCAGTGTCTCAGAGCCTCTGGGTCTCTGTGTCTCTGAGTCTCAGTGTCTCAGTGTCTCAGTGTCTCAGGGTCTCAGGGCCTCTGGGTCACTGTCTCTCAGGGTCTCAGGGCCTCTGGGTCTCAGGGTCTCATGGTCTCTGGGTCTCAGTGTCTCAGGGTCTCAGGGTCTCAGGGCCTCTGGGTCTCTGTGTCTCAGGGTCTCAGGGCCTCTGGGTCTAAGGGTCTCTGTGTCTCAGGGTCTCAGAGCCTCTGGGTCTCAGGGTCTCAGTGTCTCAGGGTCTCAGGGCCTTTGGGTCTCAGTGTCTCTGGGTCTCACGGCCTCAGTGACTCTGGGTCTCAGTGTCTCAGGGTCTCAGGGCCTCTGGGTTTCTGGGTCTCAGTTTCTCAGTGTCTCAGGGTCTCAGGGCCTCTGGGTTTCTGGGTCTCATTTTCTCAGTGTCTCAGGGTCTCAGGGTCTCAGGGCATTTGGGTCTCAGGGTCTCAGGGTCTCAGGGCCTCTGGGTCTCTGTGTCTCACTGTCTCAGGGCCTCTGAGTCACTGCCTCTCAGGGTCTCAGGGCCTCTTGGTCTCAGGGTCTCAGTGCCTCAGGGTCTCAGGTTCTCAGGGCCTATAGGTCTCAGGGTCTCAGGGTCTCTAGGTCTTAGGGTCTCAGGGCCTCTGTGTCTCTGTGGCTCAGTGTCTCAGAGTCTCTGTGCCTCAGCGTCTCTGTGTCTCAGTGTCTCAGTGTCTCAGTGTCTCAGCGTGTCAGTGTCCCTGTGTCTCAGTGTCTCTGTGTCTAAGTGTCTCTGTGTCTCAGTGTGTCAGAGTCTCAGTGTCTCTCTGTCTCAGTGTCTCTGTGTCTCAGTGTCACAGATTCTCAGTGTCTCAGTGTCTCAGAGTCTCAGTGTCTCTGTGTCTCAGTGTCTCAGAGTCTCAGTGTCTCTGTGTCTCAGAGTCTCAGTGTCTCTATGTCTCAGTGTCTCTGTGTCTCAGTGTCTTTGTGTCTCTGTGTCTCAGTGTCTGTGTCTCAGAGTCACAGTGACTCAGTGTCTCTGTGTCTCTGTGTCTCTGTATCTCTGTGCCTCAGTGTCTCAGTGTCTCAGGGTCTCTGTGTCTCAGTGTCTCTGTGCCACTGTGTCTCAGTGCCTCTGTGTCTCACTGTCCCAGTGTCTCTGAGTCTCAGTGCTCATTGTTTGTGTGTCTCAGTGTCTCTGTGCCTCAGTGTCTCAGTGTTTCAGTGCCTCAGTATTTCAGTGTCTCTGTTTCTCAGTGTCTCAGAGTCTCAGTGTCTCTGTGCCTCAGTGTCTCAGTGTCTCTATGCCTCAGTCTCTCAGTCTCTCAGAGTCTCTGTGTCTCTGTGTCTCTGAGTCTCAGTGCTCATTGTTTCTGTGCCTCATTGTCTCAGTGTCTCAGTGTCTCTGTGCCTCAGTGTCTCAGAGTCTCAGTGTCCCTGTGTCTATGTGTCTCAGTGTCTCAGAGTGTCAGTGTCTCAGAGTTTCAGTGTCTCTGTGCCTCTGTGTCTCAGTGTCTCAGTGTGTGATAGTCTCAGTGTCTCAGTGTTTCTGTGCCACAAAATCTCAGTTTCTCTGTGCCTCAGTGTCTCAGTGTCTCAGGGTCTCTGTGTCTCTGTGTCTCAGTGTCTCTGTGCCACTGTGTCTCAGTGCCTCTGTGTCTCACTGTCCCAGTGTCTCTGTTTCTCAGTGTCTCAGTGTCTCTGTGCCTCAGTTTCTCAGTGTCTCTATGCCTCAGTCTCTCAGTCTCTCAGAGTCTCTGTGTCTCTGAGTCTCAGTGCTCATTGTTTCTGTGTCTCAGTGTCTCTGTGCCTCAGTGTCTCAGTGTTTCAGTGCCTCAGTATTTCAGTGTCTCTGTTTCTCAGTGTCTCAGAGTCTCAGTGTCTCTGTGCCTCAGTGTCTCAGTGTCTCTATGCCTCAGTCTCTCAGTCTCTCAGAGTCTCTGTGTCTCTGTGTCACTGAGTCTCAGTGCTCATTGTTTCTGTGTCTCAGTGTGTCTGTGCCTCAGTGTCTTAGTGTTTCAATGCCTCAGTATTACAGTGTCTCAGTGCCTCATTGTCTCTGTGTCTCAGTGTCTCTGTGCCTCAGTGTCTCAGAGTCTCAGTGTCCCTGTGTCTGTGTGTCTCAGTGTCTCAGAGTGTCAGTGTCTCAGAGTTTCAGTGTCTCTGTGCCTCTGTGTCTCAGTGTCTCAGTGTGTGAGAGTCTTAGTGTCTCAGTGTTTCTGTGCCTCAAAATCTCAGTTTCTCTGTGCCTCAGTGTCTCAGTGTCCCAGTGTTTCAGTGTCTCAGTGTCTCAGAGTCTCAGTGCCTCTGTGTCTCAGTGCCTCAGTGTCTCAGTGTTTCAGTGTCTCTGTGTCTCTGTGTCTCAGTATCTCTGTGCCTCAGTGTCTCAGAGTGTCAGGGTCTCAGTGTCTCTGTGCCTCAGTGTCACAGTGTCTCAGTGTCTCAGAGTCTCAATGTCTCTGTTTCTCAGTGTCTCAGAGTCTCAGTGTCTCTGTGCCTCAGTGTCTCAGTGTCTCTTTGCCTCAGTCTCTCAGTGTCTCAGAGTCTCAGTGTCTCTGTGCCTCAGTGTCTCAGTGTCTCTATGCCTCAGTCTCTCAGTGTCTCAGAGTCTCAGTGTCTCTGAGTCTCAGTGCCTCATTGTCTCTGTGTCTCAGTGTCTCTGTGCCACAGTGTCTCAGTGTCTCAGTGTTTCTGTGCCTCAAAATCTCAGTTTCTCTGTGCCTCAGTGTCTCAGTGTCCCAGAATCTCAGTGTCGCAGTGTCTCAGAGTCTCAGTGCCTCAGTGTTACAGTGTCTCAGTGTCTCAGAGTCTCAGTGTCTATGTGTCTCTGTGCCTCAGTGTCTCTGGGTCTCTGTGTCTGGGTGTCTCAGTGTCTCTGTGCCACTGTGTCTCTGTGCCTCAGTGTCCCAGAGCCTCAGTGTCGCAGTGTTTCAGTGTCTCAGTGTCTCACTGTGTCAGTGTATCTGTTTCTCAGTGTCTCAGAGTCTCTGTGTTCTGTGTCTCAGTGCCACATTGTCTCTGTGTCTCAGTCTCTCTGCGCCTCAGTGTCTCAGTGTTTCAGTGCCTCAGTATTTCAGTGTCTCTGTGCCTCAGTGTCTCAGTGTATCAGAGTCTCAGTGTCTCTTTGTCTCCGTGTCGCAGTGTCTCAGAGTCTCAGTGTCTCTGTGTCTCTGTGCCTGTGTCTCAGTGTCTCAGTGTCTCTGTGCCTCAGTGTCTCAGAGTCTCTGTGCCTCAGAATCTCGGTGCCTCTGTGCCTCAGTGTCTCAGAGTCTCAGAGTCTCAGTATCTCAGTGTCTCTGTGTTCAGTGTCTCAGTGTCTCGGTGCCTCAGTGTCTCTGTGTCTCAGTGTCACAGTGTCTCAGTGTCTCAGAGTCTCTGTGCCACCGTGTCTCTGTGCCTCAGTGTCACAGTGTCTCAGTGTCTCAGAGTCTCAGTGTCTCTCTGTCTCAGTGCCTCTGTGTCTCACTGTCTCAGTGTCTCTGTGACTCAGTTCTCAGAGTCTCAGTGTCTCAGAGTCTCAGTGTCTCTGTGTCTCAGAGTCTCTGTGTCTCTATGCCTCTGTGTCTCAGTGTCTCCGTGTCTCCGTGTGTGAGAGTCTCAGTGTCTCAGTGTTTCTGTGCCTCAAAATCTCAGTTTCTCTGTGCCTCAGTGTCTCAGTGTCTCAGTGTCTCAGAGTCTCAGTATCTCTGTGTCTCAGTGTCTCAGGGTCTCTGTGCCACTGTGTCTCTTTGCCTCAGTGTCTCAGTGTCTCAGGATCTCAGTGTCTCAGATTCTCAGTGTCTCACTGTCTCAGTGTCTCTGTTTCTCAGTGTCTCAGAGTCTCTGTGTTTCTGTGTATCAGTGCCACGTTGTCTCTGTGTCTCAGTCTCTCTGCGCCTCAGTGTCTCTGTGTCTCAGTGTCTCTGTGTCTCTGTGCCTCAGTGTCTCAGTGTCTCAGTGTTTGAGAGTCTCAGTGTCTCAGTGTTTCTGTGCCTCAAAATCTCAGTTTCTCTGTGCCTCAGTTTCTCAGTGCCCCAGAGTCTCAGTGCCTCTGTGTCTCAGTGCCTCAGTGCCTTAGTGTTTCAGTGTCTCAGTGTCTCTGTGTCTCAGTGTGTCAGTATCTCTGTGCCTCAGTGTCTCAGTGTCTCAGGGTCTCTGTGTCTCAGTGTCTCAGCGTCTCAGTGCCTGTGTCTCATGCCTCAGTGCCTCAGTGTTTCAGTGTCTCAGTGTCTCTGTTTCTCAGTGTCTCAGAGTCTCAGTGTCTCTGTGCCTCAGTGTCTCAGTGTCTCTATGCCTCAGTCTCTCAGTGTCTCAGAGTCTCTGTGTCTCTGTGTCTCTGAGTCTCAGTGTCTCATTGTTTCTGTGTCTCAGTGTCTCTGTGCCTCAGTGTCTCAGTGTTTCAGTGCCTCAGTATTTCAGTGTCTCTGTGCCTCAGTGTCTTCTTGTAACAGAGTCTCAGTGTCTCTGTGTCTCTGTGTCTCAGTGTCACAGTGTCTCAGTGTCTGTGTGTCTCAGTGTCTCTGTGTCTCTGTGTCTCAGTGTCTCAGTGTCTCAGTGTGTGAGAGTCACAGTGTCTCAGTGTTTCTGTGCCTCAAAATCTCAGTTTCTCTGTGCCTCAGTGTCTCAGTGTCCCAGAGCCTCAGTGTCTCAGTGTCTCAGTGTGTGAGAGTCTCAGTGTCTCAGTGTTTCTGTGCCTCAAAATCTCAGTTTCTCTGTGCCTCAGTGTCTCAGTGTCTCAGAGTCTCAGTGCCTCTGTGTCTCAGTGCCTCAGTGTTTCAGTGTCTCAGTGTCTCTGTGTCTCTGTGCCTCAGTGTCTCAGTGTCTCAGTGTGTGAGCGTCTCAGTGTCACAGAGTCTCAGTGCCTCTGTGTCTCAGTGCCTCAGTGTTTCAGTGTCTCAGTGTCTCAGAGTCTCAGTGCCTCTGTGTCTCAGTGCCTCAGTGTCTCAGTGTTTCAGTGTCTCAGTGTCTCTGTGCCACAGTGTCTCTGTGCCTCAGTGTCACAGTGTCTCAGTGTCTCAGAGTCTCAGTGTCTCTGTTTCTCAGTGTCTCAGAGTCTCAGTGTCTCTGTGCCTCAGTGTCTCAGTGTCTCTATGCCTCAGTCTCTCAGTCTCTCAGAGTCTCTGTGTCTCTGTGTCTCTGAGTCTCAGTGCCTCATTGTCTCAGTGTCTCTGATTCTCTGTGCCTCAGTGCCTCAGTGTCTCAGTGTTTGAGAGTCTCAGTGTCTCAGTGTTTCTGTGCCTCAAAATCTCAGTTTCTCTGTGCCTCAGTTTCTCAGTGTCCCAGAGTCTCCGTGTCTCAGAGTCTCAGTGCCTCTGTGTCTCAGTGCCTCAGTGCCTCAGTGTTTCAGTGTCTCTGTGTCCCTGTATCTCAGTATCTCTGTGCCTCAGTGTTTCAGTGTCTCAGTGTCTCTGTGTCTCAGTGTCTCTGTGCCACTGTGTCTCAGTGCCTCTGTGTCTCACTGTCCCAGTGTCTCTGTTTCTCAGTGTCTCAGAGTCTCAGTGTCTCTGTGCCTCAGTGTCTCAGTGTCTCTATGCCTCAGTCTCTCAGTGTCTCAGAGTCTCTGTGTCTCTGTGTCTCAGAGTCTCTGAGTCTCAGTGCCTCATTGTTTCTGTGTCTCAGTGTCTATGTGCCTCAGTGTCTCAGTGTTTCAGTGCCTCAGTATTTCAGTGTCTCAGTGCCTCATTGTCTCTGTGTCTCAGTGTCTCTGTGCCTCAGTGCCTCACAGTCTCAGTGTCTCAGAGTCTCAGTGCCTCTGTGTCTCAGTCTCTCTGTATCTCTGTGCCTCAGTGTCTCAGTGTCTCAGTGTGTGACAGTCTCAGAGTCTCAGTCTTTCTGTACCTCAAAATCTCAGTTTCTCTATGCCTCAGTGTCTCAGTGTCCCAGAGTCTCAGTGTCTCAGTGCCTCTGTGTCTCAGTGCCTCAGTGCCTCAGTGTTTCAGTGTGTCAGTGTCTCAGAGTCTAAGTGTCTCTGTGTCTCTGTGTCTCTGTGTCTCTGTGCCTCAGTGTCTCAGTGTCTCAGGATCTCTGTGTCTCTGTGTCTCAGTGTCTCTGTGCCACAGTGTCTCTGTGCCTCAGTGCCACAGTGTCTCAGTGTCTCAGGATCTCAGATTCTCTGTATCTCAGTGTCTCTTTGTCTCACTTTCTCAGTGTCTCTGTTTCTCAGTGTCTCAGAGTCTCAGTGTCTCTATGCCTCAGTGTCTCAGATTCTCTGTGTCTCAGTGCCTCATATTATCTGTGTCTCAGTCTCTCTGTGCCTCAGTGCCACAGTGTCTCAGTGTCTCTGGATCTCAGTGTCTCTGTGTATCAGTGTCTCAGTGTCTCTTTGTCTCAGAGTCTCAGTGTCCCTGTGTCTCAGTGTCTCAGTGTCTCTGTGCCTCAGGTTCTCAGAGTCTCAGTGTCTCTGTGTCTATGTGTCTCAGTGTCTCGGTGCCTCAGTGTCTCTGTGTCTCAGTGTCTCTGTGTCTCTGTGCCTCAGTGTCTCAGAGTCTCAGAGTCTCAGTGCCTCTGTGTCTCAGTGCCTCACTGTCTCAGTGTTTCAGTGTCTCAGTGTCTCTGTGTCTCTGTGTCTCAGTGTCTCTGTGCCACAGTGTCTCTGTGCCTCAGTGTCACAGTGTCTCAGTGTCTCAGAGTCTCAGTGTCTCTCCGCCTCAGTGCCTCTGTGTCTCACTGTCTCAGTGTCTCTGTTTCTCAGTGTCTCAGAGTCTCAGTGCCTCAGTGTCTCAGTGTCTCTGTGCCTCACTGTCTCAGTCTCTCAGTGTCTCAGGGTCTCTGTGTCTCTGTGCCTCAGTGTCTCTCTGCCACAGTGTCTCTGTGTCTCAGAGTCTCAGTGTCTCTCTGCCTAAGTGCCTCTGTGTCTCACTGTCTCAGTGTCTCTGTTTCTCAGTGTCTCAGAGTCTCAGTGTCTCTGTGCCTCAGTGTCTCAGTGTCTCTATGCCTCAGTCTCTCAGTGTCTCAGAGTCTCTGTGTCTCTGTGTCTCTGTGTCTCAGTGTCTCTGTGCCTCAGTGTCTCAGTGTTTCAGTGCCTCAGTATTTCAGTGTCTCTGTGCCTCAGTGTCTTAGTGCAACAGAGTCTCAGTGTCTCAATGCCTCATTGTCTCTGTGTCTCAGTGTCTCTGTGCCTCAGTGTCTCAGTGTCTGTGTGTCTCAGTATCTCTGTGCCTCAGAGTCTCAGTGTCTCAGTGTCTCTGTATCTCTGCGCTTCAGTGTCTCAGTGTCTCAGTGCCTCTGTGTCTCTGTGCTTAATGTCTCAGTGTCTCTGTGTCTCAGTGTCTCAGAGTCTCAGTGTCTCAGTGTCTCTGTGTCTCTGTGTCTCAGTGTCTCTGTGCCACAGTGTCTCTGTGCCTCAGTGTCACAGTGTCTCAGTGTCTCAGAGTCTCAGTGTCTCTCCGCCTCAGTGCCTCTGTGTCTCACTGTCTCAGTGTCTCTGTTTCTCAGTGTCTCAGAGTCTCAGTGCCTCAGTGTCTCAGTGCCTCACTGTCTCAGTCTCTCAGTGTCTCAGGGTCTCTGTGTCTCTGTGCCTCAGTGTCTCTCTGCCACAGTGTCTCTGTGTCTCAGTGTCTCTCTGTCTAAGTGCCTCTGTGTCTCACTGTCTCAGTGTCTCTGTTTCTCAGTGTCTCAGAGTCTCAGTGTCTCTGTGCCTCAGTGTCTCAGTGTCTCTATGCCTCAGTCTCTCAGTGTCTCAGAGTCTCTGTGTCTCTGTGTCTCAGTGTCTCTGTGCCTCAGTGTCTCAGTGTTTCAGTGCCTCAGTATTTCAGTGTCTCTGTGCCTCAGTGTCTTAGTGCAACAGAGTCTCAGTGTCTCAATGCCTCATTGTCTCTGTGTCTCAGTGTCTCTGTGCCTCAGTGTCTCAGTGTCTGTGTGTCTCAGTGTCTCAGAGTCTCAGTGTCTCAGTGTCTCTGTATCTCTGTGCTTCAGTGTCTCAGTGTCTCAGTGTGTGAGAGTCTCAGTGTCTCAGTGTCCCAGCGTCTCAGTGTCTCAGTGTCTCAGAGTCTCAGTGCCTCAGTATTTCAGTGCCTCAGTGCCTCAGTGTTTCACTGTCTCCGTGTCTCAGAGTCTCTGTGTCTCTGTGTCTCTGTGCCACAGTGTCTCTGTGCCTCAGTGTCATAGTGTCTCAGTGTCTCAGAGTCTCAGTGTCTCTCTGCCTCAGTGCCTCAGTGTCTCACTGTCTCAGTGTCTCTGTTTCTCAGTGTCTCAGAGTCTCAGTGCCTCAGTGCCTCAGTGTCTCATTGTCTCAGTGTCTCAGTCTCTCTGCGTCTCTGAGCCTCAGTGTCTCAGATTCTCTGTGTCTCAGTGTCTTAGTGTCTCTGTGTCTCTTGGCATCAGTGTCTCAGTGTCTCTGCACCACAGTGTCTCTGTGCCTCAATGTCTCAGTGTCTCAGTGTCTCAGAGTCTCAGTGTCTCAGTGTCTCAGAGTCTCAGTGTGTCTATGTCTAGGTGTCTCAGTGTCTCGGTGCCTCAGTGTTTCCGTGCCTCAGAGTGTGAGTGTGTCTGTGTCTCAGTGTCTCTGTGCCTCAGTGTCTCAGAGTCTCAGAGTCTCAGTGTCTCTGAGTCTCAGTATCTCAGTGTCTATGTGTCTCAGTGTCTCTGTGCCTCAGTGTCTCAGTGTCTCACTGTCTCAGTGTCTCTGTTTCTCAGTGTCTCAGAGTCTCTGTGTCTCTGTGTCTCAGTGCCACATTGTCTCTGTGTCTCAGTCTCTCTGCGCCTCAGTGTCTTAGTGTTTCAGTGCCTCAGTATTTCAGTGTCTCTGTGCCTCAGTGTCTCAGTGTATCAGAGTCTCCGTGTCTCTGTGTCTCCGTTTCTCAGTGTCTCTGTGTCTCAGTGTCTCAGTGTCTCTGTGCCTCAGTGTCTCAGAGTCTCAGAGTCTCAGTGTCTCCGTGTCTCTGTGTCTCCGTGTCTCAGTGTCTCTGTGTCTCAGAGTCTCAGTGTCTCCGTGTCTCTGTGTCTCCGTGTCTCAGTGTCTCTGTGTCTCAGTGTCTCTGTGCCTCAGTGTCTCAGTGTCTCTGTGTCTCAGTGTCTCAGTGTCTCTGTGCCTCAGTGTCTCAGAGTCTCTGTGTCTCAGTGTCTCTGTGCCTCATGTCTCAGTATCTCAGTGTCTCTGTGTCTCAGTGTCTCAGTGTCTCAGGAACTCTGTGTCTCTGTGTACCAGTGTCTCAGTGTCTCAGTGTCTCAGAGTCTCAGTGTCTCAGTATCTCAGAGTCTCAGAGTCTCAGTGTCTCTGTGTCTCAGTGTCTCTGTGCCACAGTGTCTCTGTGCCTCAGTGCCACAGTGTCTCAGTGTCTCAGGATCTCAGTGTCTCTGTGTCTCTGTGTCTCTGTGTCTCAGTGCCACATTGTCTCTGTTTCTCAGTCTCTCTGTTTCTCAGTGTCTCAGTGTCTCTGTGCCTCAGTGCCTCAGAGTCTCAGAGTCTCAGTATCTCAGTGTCTCTGTGTCTCAGTGTCTCAGAGTCTCAGTGTCTCAGTGTCTCAGAGTCTCAGTGTCTCTGTGTCTCTGTGCCTCAAAATCTGAGTTTTTCTGTGCCTCAGTGTCTCAGTGTCCCAGAGTCTCAGTGTCTCAGAGTTTCAGTGCCTCTGTGTCTCAGTGCCTCAGTGCCTCAGTGTTTCAGTGTCTCAGTGCCTCAGAGTCTCAGTGTCTCATGGTCTCTGTGTCTCTGTGTCTTTGTGTCTCTGTGCCACAGTGTCTCTGTGCCTCAGTGCCACAGTGTCGCAGTGTCTCAGGATCTCAGTGTCTCTGTATCTCAGTGTCTCAGAGTCTCAGTGTCGCTACGCCTCAGTGTCTCAGTGTCTCAGTCTCTCTGTGCCTCAGTGCCACAGTGTCTCAGTGTCTCAGGAACTCTGTGTCTCTGTGTACCAGTGTCTCAGTGTCTCTGTGTCTCAGTGTCTCTGTGCCTCAGTGTCTCAGAGTCTCTGTGTCTCAGTGTCTCTGTGCCTCAGTGTCTCAGAGTCTCAGTGTTTCTGTGTCTATGTGTGTCAATATCTCGGTGCCTCAGTGTCTCTGTGTCTCAGTGTCTCTGTGTCTCTGTGTTTCAGTGTCTCTGTGCCTCTTTGTCTCTGTGCCTCAGTGTCTCAGAGTCTCAGAGTCTCAGTGTCTCTGTGTCTCTGTGCCTCAAAATCTCAGTTTTTCTGTGCCTCAGTGTCTCAGTGTCCCAGAGTCTCAGTGTCTCAGAGTTTCAGTGCCTCTGTGTCTCAGTGCCTCAGTGCCTCAGTGTTTCAGTGTCTCAGTGTCTCAGAGTCTCAGTGTCTCATGGTCTCTGTGTCTCTGTGTCTTTGTGTCTCTGTGCCACAGTGTCTCTGTGCCTCAGTGCCACAGTGTCGCAGTGTCTCAGGATCTCAGTGTCTCTGTATCTCAGTGTCTCAGAGTCTCAGTGTCGCTACGCCTCAGTGTCTCAGTGTCTCAGTCTCTCTGTGCCACAGTGCCACAGTGTCTCAGTGTCTCAGGAACTCTGTGTCTCTGTGTACCAGTGTCTCAGTGTCTCTGTGTCTCAGTGTCTCTGTGCCTCAGTGTCTCAGAGTCTCTGTGTCTCAGTGTCTCTGTGCCTCAGTGTCTCAGAGTCTCAGTGTTTCTGTGTCTATGTGTGTCAACGTCTCGGTGCCTCAGTGTCTCTGTGTCTCAGTGTCTCTGTGTCTCTGTGTTTCAGTGTCTCTGTGCCTCTTTGTCTCTGTGCCTCAGTGTCTCAGAGTCTCAGAGTCTCAGTATCTCAGTGTCTCAGTGTCTCAGTGACTCAGTGTCTCAGAGTCTCAGAGTCTCTGTGTCTCTGTGTCTCTGTGCCTCAGTGCCTCAGTGTTTGAGAGTCTCAGTGTCTCAGTGTTTCTGTGCCTCAAAATCTCAGTTTCTCTGCACCTCAGTGTCTCAGTTTCCAGAATCTCAGTGTCTCAGAGTCTCAGTGCCTCTGTGTCTCAGTGTTTCAGTGTCTCTGTGTCTCGGAATCTCAGTGCCTCAGTGTCTCAGAGTCTCTGGGTCTCTGTGTCTCAGTGTCTCAGGGTCTCAGGGCCTCTGGGTCTCTGTGTCTCAGGTTCTCATGGCCTCTTGGTCTCAGCGTCTCAGTGTCTCAGGGTCTCAGGGCCTCTAGATCTCTGGGTCTCTGAGTCACAATGTCTCAGTGTCTCAGGGTCTCAGGGACTCTGGGTCTCTGTGTCTCAGGGTCTCAGGGCCTCTGGGTCTCAGGGTCTCTGTGTCTCAGGGCCTCTTGGTCTTTGTGTCACAGGGTCTCAGGGCCTCTGGGTCTCAGGGTCTCTGTGTCTCAGGGTCTCAGGGCCTCTGGGTCTCTGTGTCTCAGGGTCTCAGGGCCTCAGGGCCTCTGTGTCTCTGTGCCTCTGAGTCTCAATGTCTCAGTGTCTCAGGGTCTCAGGGCCTCTGGGTCCCTGGGTCTCAATGTCTCATTGCCTCAGGGTCTCAGGGACTCAGGGCCTCTGGTCTCTGTGTCTCAGTGTCTCAGGGTCTCAGCGCCTCTGGGTCTCTGTGTCTCAGTGTCTCAGGGTCTCAGGGCCTCAGGGTCTCTGTGTCTCAGGTTCTCAGGGCCTCTGGGTCTCAGGGTCGTAGGGTCTCAGGGTCTTTGGGTCTCACGGTCTCTGAGTCTCCATGTCTCAGTGTCTCAGGGTCTCAGGGCCTCTGGGTCTCTGTGTCTCAGTGTCTCAGGGCCTCACTGTCTCAGGGCCTCAGGGTCACTGTGCCTCAGGGTCTCAGGGCCATTTGTCTCAGGGTCTCAGGGCCTCTAGGTCTCTTGGTCTCTGAGTCTCAATGTCTCAATGTCTCAGTGTCTCAGGGTCTCAGGGCCTCAGGGCCTCTGGGTCTCTGTGTCTCAGGGTCTCAGGGTCTCAGGGCATCTGGGTCTCTATGTCTCAGGGTCTCAGGGCCTCTGGGTCTCAGGGCCTCTGGGTCTCTGTGTCTCATTGTCTCAGGGTCTCAGGGCCTCTGGGTTTCAGGGTCTCAGTGTCTCAGGGTCGCAGGGTCTCAGGGCCTCTAGGTCTCAGGGACTCAGTCCCTCAGGGTCTCGAGGTCTCTGTGTCTCAGGGTCTCAGTGCCTCTGGGTCTCTGAGTCTCAATGTCTCAGTGTCTCAGGTTCTCAGGGTCTCACGGCCTCTAGGTCTCAGGGTCTCAGTGTCTCAGGGTCTCAGGGCCTCTGGGTCTCTGTGTCTCAGGGTCTCAGGGTCTCTGGGTCTCTGACTCTCACTGTCTCAGGGTCTCAGTGTATCAGGGTCTCAGGGTCGCTGCGTCTCTGTGTCTCAGGGTCTCAGGGCCTCTGGGTCTCAGGGTCTCAGTGTCTCAGTGTCTCAGTCTCTCAGTCTCTCAGTCTCTCAGGGTCTCTGGGCCTCAGTCTCTCAGTCTCTCAGGGTCTCAGGGTCTCCGGGTCTCCAGGTCTCTGGGTCTCTGTGTCTCAGGGTCTCAGGACCTCAGGGCCTCAGGGTCTCAGGGTCTCAGGGTCTCAGGGCCTCTGGGTCTCAGGGTCTCAGGGTCTCAGGGTCTCAGTGCCTCATGGTCTCATGGTCTCAGGGCCTATAGGTCTCAGGGTCTCAGGGTCTCTGGGTCTCTGTGTCTCAGGGCCTCTGGGTCTCTGGGTCTCAGGGTCTCAGGGCTCTGGGTCTCTGTGTCTCAGGGTCTCAGTGTCTCAGGGTCTCAGGGTCTCAGGGCCTCTGGGTCACTGGGTCTCTGAGTCACAGTATTTCAGTGTCTCAGGGTCTCAGGGCCTCTGGGTCTCTGTGTCGCAGGTTCTCATGGCCTCTGGGTCTCAGGGTCTCAGTGTCTCAGGGTCTCAGGGTCTCTGGGTCTCTGTGTCTCAGGGTCTCAGGGCCTCAGGGTCTCAGGGTCTCTGTGTCTCAGGGCCTCTGGGTCACTGTGTCTCTGGGTCTCAGGGCCTCTGGGTCTCAGGGTCTCTGTGTCTCAGGGTCTCAGGGCGTCTGGGTCTCTGTGTCTCAGGGCCTCAGGGCCTCAGGGCCTCTGTGTCTCTGTGCCTCTGAGTCTCAATGTCTCAGTGTCTCAGGGTCTCAGGGCCTCTGGGTCTCTGGGTCTCAATGTCTCAGTGCCTCAGGGTCTCAGGGACTCAGGGCCTCTGGTCTCTGTGTCTCAGTGTCTCAGGGTCTCAGCGCCTCTGGGTCTCTGTGTCTCTGTGTCTCAGGGTCTCAGGGCCTCTGGGTCTCTGTGTCTCAGGTTCTCAGGGCCTCTGGGTCTCAGGGTCTTAGGGTCTCACGGTCTTTGGGTCTCACGGTCTCTGAGTCTCCATGTCTCAGTGTCTCAGGGTCTCAGGGCCTCTGGGTCTCTGTGTCTCAGTGTCTCAGGGCCTCACTGTCTCAGGGCCTCAGGGCCTCAGGGTCACTGTGTCTCAGGGTCTCAGGGCCGTTTGTCTCAGGGTCTCAGGGCCTTTGGGTCTCTTGGTCTCTGAGTCTCAATGTCTCAGTGTCTCAGGGTCTCTGTGTCTCAGGGACTCAGGGCCTCTGGGTCTCTGTGTCTCAGGGTCTCAGGGTCTCAGGGCCTCTGGGTCTCAGGGCCTCTGGGTCTCTGTGTCTCATTGTCTCAGGGTCTCAGGGCCTCTGGGTTTCAGGGTCTCAGGGTCTCAGGGCCTCTAGTTCTCAGGGACTCAGCCCCTCAGGGTCTCGAGGTCTCTGTGTCTCAGGATCTCAGTGCCTCTGGGTCTCTGAGTCTCAATGTCTCAGTGTCTCAGGTTCTCAGGGTCTCACGGCCTCTAGGTCTCAGGGTCTCAGTGTCTCAGGGTCTCAGGGCCTCTGGGTCTCTGTGTCTCAGGGTCTCAGGGTCTCTGGGTCTCTGACTCTCACTGTCTCAGGGTCTCAGTGTATCATTGTCTCAGGGTCACTGCGTCTCTGTGTCTCAGGGTCTCAGGGCCTCTGGGTCTCAGGGTCTCAGTGTCTCAGTCTCTCCGTCTCTCAGGGTCTCAGGGTCTCTGGGTCTCCAGGTCTCTGGGTCTCTGTGTCTCAGGGTCTCAGGACCTCAGGGCCTCTGGGTCTCAGGGTCTCAGGGTCTCAGTGTCTCAGGGTCTCACGGCCTCAAGGACTCTGGGTCTTAGGGTCTCAGTGTCTCAGGGCCTCTGGGTCTTTGTGTCTCTGAGTCTCAGTGTCTCAGTGTCTCAGGGTCTCAGGGCCTCTGGGTCTCTGGGTCTCAATGTCTCAGTGCCTCAGGGTCTCAGGGCCGTTTGTCTCAGGGTCTCAGGACCTCTGGGTCTCTTGGTCTCTGAGTCTCAGGGCCTCTGGGTCACTGTGTCTCTGGGTCTCAGGGCCTCTGGGTCTCAGGGTCTCTGTGTCTCAGGGTCTCAGGGCCTCTGGGTCTCTGTGTCTCTGTGCCTCTGAGTATCAATGTCTCAGTGTCTCAGGGTCTCAGGGCCTCTGGGTCTCTGGGTCTCAATGTCTCAGTGCCTCAGGGTCTCAGGGACTCAGCGCCTCTGGGTCTCTGTGTCTCAGTGTCTCAGGGTCTCAGGGCCTCAGGGTCTCTGTGTCTCAGGTTCTCAGGGCCTCTGGGTCTCAGGGTCGTAGGGTCTCAGGGTCTTTGGGTCTCACGGTCTCTGAGTCTCCATGTCTCAGTGTCTCAGGGTCTCAGGGCCTCTGGGTCTCTGTGTCTCAGTGTCTCAGGGCCTCACTGTCTCAGGGCCTCAGGGCCTCAGGGTCACTGTGCCTCAGGGTCTCAGGGCCATTTGTCTCAGGGTCTCAGGGCCTCTGGGTCTCTTGGTCTCTGAGTCTCAATGTCTCAATGTCTCAGTGTCTCAGGGCCTCAGGGCCTCTGGGTCTCTGTGTCTCTGGGTCTCAGGGTCTCAGGGCATCTTGGTCTCTATGTCTCAGCGTCTCAGGGCCTCTGGGTCTCAGGGCCTCTGGGTCTCTGTGTCTCATTGTCTCAGGGTCTCAGGGCCTCTGGGTCTCAGGGACTCAGTCCCTCAGGGTCTCGATGTCTCAGTGTCTCAGGTTCTCAGGGTCTCACGGCGTCTAGGTCTCAGGGTCTCAGTGTCTCAGGGTCTCAGGGCCTTTGGGTCTCTGTGTCTCAGGGTCTCTGGGTCTCTGACTCTCACTGTCTCAGGGTCTCAGTGTATCAGGGTCTCAGGGTCTCTGCGTCTCTGTGTCTCAGGGTCTCAGGGCCTCTGGGTCTCAGGGTCTCAGTGTCTCAGTGTCTCAGTCTCTCAGTCCCTCAGGGTCTCAGTCTCTCAGTCTCTCAGGGTCTCAGGGTCTCTGGGTCTCCAGGTCTCTGGGACTCTGTGTCTCAGGGTCTCACGGCCTCAGGGACTCTGGGTCTTAGGGTCTCAGTGTCTCAGGGCCTCTGGGTCTCTGTGTCTCTGAGTCTCAGTGTCTCAGTTTCTCAGGGTCTCAGGGCCTCTGGGTCTCTGGGTCTCAGTGTCTCAGGGTCTCAGGGCCTCTGGGTCTCTGTGTCTCACTGTCTCAGGGCCTCTGGGTCACTGTCTCTCAGGGTCTCAGGGTCTCTCGGTCTCAGGGTCACAGTGCCTCAGGGTCTCAGGGTCTCAGGGCCTATAGGTCTCAGGGTCTCTGGGTCTCTGTGTCTCAGGGTCTCAGGGTCTCAGTGTCTCAGGGTCTCAGGGTCTCAGGGCCTCTGGGTCTCAGTGTCTCAGTGTCTCACGGCCTCAGGGACTCTGGGTCTTAGGGTCTCAGTGTCTCAGGGCCTCTGGGTCTTTGTGTCTCTGAGTCTCAGTGTCTCAGTTTCTCAGGGTCTCAGGGCCTCTGGGTCTCTGGGTCTCAGTTTCTTAGTTTCTCAGTGTCTCAGGGTCTCAGGGTCTCAGGGCCTCTGGGTCTCTGTGTCTCACTGTCTCAGGGCCTCTGGGTCACTGTCTCTCAGGGTCTCAGGGTCTCTCGGTCTCAGGGTCTCAGTGCCTCAGGGTCTCATGGTCTCAGGGCCTATAGGTCTCAGGGTCTCAGGGTCTCTGGGTCTCTGTGTCTCAGGGCCTCTGGGTCTCTGGGTCTCAGGGTCTCAGGGCTCTGGGTCTCTGTGTCTCAGGGTCTCAGGGTCTCAGGGTCTCAGGGCCTCTGGGTCACTGGGCCTCTGAGTCACAGTATTTCAGTGTCTCAGGGTCTCAGGGCCTCTGGGTCTCTGTGTCGCAGGTTCTCATGGACTCTGGGTCTCAGGGTCTCAGTGTCTCAGGGTCTCAGGGCCTCTGGGTCTCTGTGTCTCAGGGTCTCAGGGCCTCAGGGTCTCAGGGTCTCAGGGCCTCTGGGTCTCTGTGTCTCTGGGTCTCAGGGCCTCTGGGTCTCAGGGTCTCTATGTCTCAGGGTCTCAGGGCCTCTGGGTCTCTGTATCTCAGGGTCTTTGGGTCTCACGGTCTCTGAGTCTCCATGTCTCAGTGTCTCAGGGTGACAGGGCCTCTGGGTCTCTGTGTCTCAGTGTCTCAGGGCCTCACTGTCTCAGGGCCTCAGGGCCTCAGGGTCACTGTGCCTCAGGGTCTCAGGGCCGTTTGTCTCAGGGTCTCAGGGCCTCTGGGTCTCTGTGTCTCTGGGTCTCAGGGTCTCAGCGCCTCTGGGTCTCTGTGTCTCAGTGTCTCAGGGTCTCAGGGCCTCTGGGTCTCTGGGTCTCAATGTCTCAGTGCCTCAAGGTCTCAGGGACTCAGGGCCTCTGGTCTCTGTGTCTCAGTGTCTCAGGGTCTCAGCGCCTCTGGGTCTCTGTGTCTCTGTGTCTCAGTGTCTCAGGGTCTCAGGGCCTCAGGGTCGTAGGGTCTCAGGGTCTTTGGGTCTCACGGTCTCTGAGTCTCCATGTCTCAGTGTCTCAGGGTCTCAGGGCCTCTGGGTCTCTGTGTCTCAGTGTCTCAGGGCCTCACTGTCGCAGGGCCTCAGGGCCTCAGGGTCACTGTGCCTCAGGGTCTCAGGGCCGTTTGTCTCAGGGTCTCAGGGCCTCTGGGTCTCTTGGTCTCTGAGTCTCAATGTCTCTGTGTCTCAGGGTCTCAGGGCCTCTGGGTCTCAGGGCCTCTGGGTCTCTGTGTCTCATTGTCTCAGGGTCTCAGGGCCTCTGGGCTTCAGGGTCTCATTGTCTCAGGGTCTCAGGGTCTCAGGGCCTCTAGG
Source organism: Carcharhinus amblyrhynchos (assembly GCF_965287045.1). Classification (NCBI taxonomy): domain Eukaryota; kingdom Metazoa; phylum Chordata; class Chondrichthyes; order Carcharhiniformes; family Carcharhinidae; genus Carcharhinus; species Carcharhinus amblyrhynchos. The sequence continues at coordinate 1,056,514 of NW_027649800.1, forward strand.
TCTCAGGGACTCAGTCCCTCAGGGTCTCGAGGTCTCTGTGTCTCAGGGTCTCAGTGCCTCTGGGTCTCTGAGTCTCAATGTCTCAGTGTCTCAGGTTCTCAGGGTCTCACGGCCTCTAGGTCTCGAGGTCTCAGTGTCTCAGGGCCTCTGGGTCTCTGTGTCTCAGGGTCTCAGGGTCTCTGACTCTCACTGTCTCAGGGTCTCAGTGTATCAGGGTCTCTGCGTCTCTGTGTCTCAGGGTCTCAGGGCCTCTGGGTCTCAGGGTCTCAGTGTCTCAGTCTCTCAGGGTCTCAGGGTCTCTGGGTCTCCAGGTCTCTGGGTCTCTGTGTCTCAGGGTCTCAGGACCTCAGGGCCTCTGGGTCTCAGGGTCTCAGTGTCTCAGGGTCTCAGGGTCTCAGGGCCTCTGGGTCTCAGGGTCTCAGTGTCTCAGTCTCTCAGTCTCTCAGGGTCTCAGGGTCTCAGTCTCTCAGTCTCTCAGGGTCTCAGGGTCTCTGGGTCTCCAGGTCTCTGGGTCTCTGTGTCTCACTGTCTCAGGGCCTCTGGGTCACTGTCTCTCAGGGTCTCAGGGTCTCTCGGTCTCAGGGTCTCAGTGCCTCAGGGTCTCATGGTCTCAGGGCCTATAGATCTCAGGGTCTCAGGGTCTCTGGGTCTCTGTGTCTCAGGGCCTCTGGGTCTCTGGGTCTCAGGGTCTCAGGGCTCTGGGTCTCTGTGTCTCAGGGTCTCAGGGTCTCAGGGTCTCAGGGCCTCTGGGTCACTGGGTCTCTGAGTCACAGTATTTCAGTGTCTCAGGGTCTCAGGGCCTCTGGGTCTCTGTGTCGCAGGTTCTCATGGCCTCTGGGTCTCAGGGTCTCAATGTCTCAGGGTCTCAGGGCCTCTGGGTCTCTGTGTCTCAGGGTCTCAGGGCCTCAGGGTCTCAGGGTCTCTGTGTCTCAGGGCCTCTGGGTCTCTGTGTCTCTGGGTCTCAGGGCCTCTGGGTCTCAGGGTCTCTGTGTCTCAGGGTCTCAGGGCCTCTGGGTCTCTGTGTCTCAGGGTCTCAGGGCCTCTGGGTCTCTGGGTTTCAATGTCTCAGTGCCTCAGGGTCACAGGGACTCAGGGCCTCTGGTCTCTGTGTCTCAGTGTCTCAGGGTCTCAGCGCCTCTGGGTCTCTGTGTCTCAGTGTCTCAGTGTCTCAGGGCCTCAGGGCCTCTGGGTCTCAGTGTCTCAGGGTCTCACGGCCTCAGGGACTCTGGATCTTAGGGTCTCAGTGTCTCAGGGCTTCTGGGTTTCTGTGTATCTGAGTCTCAGTGTCTCAGTGTCTCAGGGTCTCAGGGCCTCTGGGTCTCTGGGTCTCTGTGTCTCAGGGTCTCAGGGTCTCAGGGCCTCTGGGTCTCAGGGTCTCAGGGTCTCAGGGTCTCAGGGCCTCTGGGTCTCTGTGTCTCACTGTCTCAGGGCCTCTGGGTCACTGTCTCTCAGGGTCTCAGGGCCTCTCGGTCTCAGGGTCTCAGTGCCTCAGGGTCTCAGGGTTTCAGGAGTTATAGGTCTCAGGGTCTCTGGGTCTCTGTGTCTCAGGGCCTCTGGGTCTCTGGGTCGCAATGTCTCAGTGCCTGAGTGTCTCAGGGTCTCTGTGTCTCAGGGTCTCAGGGTCTCAGGGCCTCTGGGTCTCAGTGTCTCAGGGTCTCAGGGCCTCTGAGTCTCAGTGTCTCAGGGTCTCAGGGCCTCTGAGTCTCAGTGTCTCAGGGTCTCAGGGCCTCTGGGTCTCCGGGACTCAGGGTCTCAGTGTCTCAGAGTCTCAGGGCACTTTGGGTCACAGTGTCTCAGGGTCTCAGGGCCTCTGGGTCTCAGTGTCTCCGGGTCTCAGGGTCTCAGGGTCTCAGGGCCTCTGGGTCTCAGGGTCTCAGGGTCTCAGGGTCTCAGGGCCTCTGGGTCTCTGTGTCTCACTGTCTCAGGGCCTCTGGGTCACTGTCTCTCAGGGTCTCAGGGCCTCTCGGTCTCAGGGTCTCAGTGCCTCAGGGTCTCAGGGTTTCAGGAGTTATAGGTCTCAGGGTCTCTGGGTCTCTGTGTCTCAGGGCCTCTGGGTCTCTGGGTCGCAATGTCTCAGTGCCTGAGTGTCTCAGGGTCTCTGTGTCTCAGGGTCTCAGGGTCTCAGGGCCTCTGGGTCTCAGTGTCTCAGGGTCTCAGGGCCTCTGAGTCTCAGTGTCTCAGGGTCTCAGGGCCTCTGAGTCTCAGTGTCTCAGGGTCTCAGGGCCTCTGGGTCTCCGGGACTCAGGGTCTCAGTGTCTCAGAGTCTCAGGGCACTTTGGGTCACAGTGTCTCAGGGTCTCAGGGCCTCTGGGTCTCAGTGTCTCCGGGTCTCAGGGTCTCAGGGCCTCTGGGTCTCTGGGTCTCTGAGTCTCAATGTCTCAGTGTCTCAGGGTCTCAGGGCCTCTGGGTGGGTCTCTGAGTCTCAGTGTCTTAGTGCCTGAGTGTCTCAGGGTCTCTGTGTCTCAGGGTCTCAGGGTCTCAGGGCGTCTGGGTCTCTGTGTCACTGAGTCTCAGTGTCTCAGTGTCTCAGGGTCTCAGGGCTTGTGGGTCTCTGGGTCTCAATTTCTCAGTGTCTCAGTGTCTCAGGGTCTCAGGGTCTCTGTGTCTCAGGGTCTCAGGGCCTCTGGGTCTCAGGGACTCAGGGTCTCAGTGTCTCAGGGCCTCTGGGTCGCAGTGTCTCAGGGTCTCAGGGCCTCTGGGTCTCAGTGTCTCCGGGTCTCAGGGTCTCAGGGCCTCTGGGCCTCAGGGTCTCTGTGTCTCAGGGTCTCAGGGTCACAGGGCCTCAGGGCGTCTGAGCCTCAGGGTCTCAGTGTCTCAGGGCCTCTGGGTTTCAGGGTGTATGTGTCTCAGGGTCTCAGGGTCTCAGGGCCTCTGGGTCTCTGTGTCTCAGGGTTTCAGGGTCTCAGGGCATCTGGGTCTCAGGGTCTCAGTGTCTCAGGATCTCAGGGCCTCTGGGTCATAGTGTCCCAGGGTCTCAGGGTCTCAGGGCCTCTGGGTCTCTGTGTCTCTGAGTCTCAATGTCTCAGTATTTCAGGTTCTCAGGGTCTCAGGGCCTCTGGGTCTCTGTGTCTCAGTGTCTCAGGGTCTCTGGGTCTCTAGGCTCAGGGTCTCAGGGCTTCTGGGTCTCTGTGTCTCAGGGCCTCTAGGTCATAGTGTCCCAGGGTCTCAGGGTCTCAGGGCCTCTAGGTCTCTGTGTCTCTGAGTCTCAATGTCTCAGTGTCTCAGTGTCTCAGAGCCTCTGGGTCTCTGAGTCTCAATGTCTCAGTGTCTCACGTTCTCAGGGTCTCAGGGCCTCAGGGTCTCAGGGCCTCAGTGTCTCAGGGCCTCTGGGTCTCAGTGTCTCAGGGTCTCAGGGCCTCTGGGTCTCTGGGACTCTGGGTCTCAGGGCCTCTGGGTCTCAGTGTCTCAGGGTATCAGGGCCTCTGGGTCTCTGGGTCTCTGGTTTTCTGAGTCTCAGTGTCTCAGTGTCTCAGGGCCTCTGGGTCTCTGTGTCACTGAGTCTCAGTGTCTCAGTGTCTCAGGGTCTCAGGGCTTGTGGGTCTCTGGGTCTCAATTTCTCAGTGTCTCAGGGTCTCTGTGTCTCAGGGTCTCAGGGCTTCTGGGTCTCTGGGTCTCTGTGTCCCAGGGTCTCAGGGTCTCTGGGTCTCTGTGTCTCACTGTCTCAGGGCCTCTGGGTCACTGTCTCTCAGGGTCTCAGGGTCTCTCGGTCTCAGGGTCACAGTGCCTCAGGGTCTCAGGGTCTCAGGGCCTATAGGTCTCAGGGTCTCTGGGTCTCTGTGTCTCAGGGTCTCAGGGTCTCAGTGTCTCAGGGTCTCAGGGTCTCAGGGCCTCTGGGTCTCAGTGTCTCAGGGTCTCACGGCCTCAGGGACTCTGGGTCTTAGGGTCTCAGTGTCTCAGGGCCTCTGGGTCTTTGTGTCTCTGAGTCTCAGTGTCTCAGTTTCTCAGGGTCTCAGGGCCTCTGGGTCTCTGGGTCTCAGTTTCTTAGTTTCTCAGTGTCTCAGGGTCTCAGGGTCTCAGGGCCTCTGGGTCTCTGTGTCTCACTGTCTCAGGGCCTCTGGGTCACTGTCTCTCAGGGTCTCAGGGTCTCTCGGTCTCAGGGTCTCAGTGCCTCAGGGTCTCATGGTCTCAGGGCCTATAGGTCTCAGGGTCTCAGGGTCTCTGGGTCTCTGTGTCTCAGGGCCTCTGGGTCTCTGGGTCTCAGGGTCTCAGGGCTCTGGGTCTCTGTGTCTCAGGGTCTCAGGGTCTCAGGGTCTCAGGGCCTCTGGGTCACTGGGCCTCTGAGTCACAGTATTTCAGTGTCTCAGGGTCTCAGGGCCTCTGGGTCTCTGTGTCGCAGGTTCTCATGGACTCTGGGTCTCAGGGTCTCAGTGTCTCAGGGTCTCAGGGCCTCTGGGTCTCTGTGTCTCAGGGTCTCAGGGCCTCAGGGTCTCAGGGTCTCAGGGTCTCAGGGCCTCTGGGTCTCTGTGTCTCTGGGTCTCAGGGCCTCTGGGTCTCAGGGTCTCTATGTCTCAGGGTCTCAGGGCCTCTGGGTCTCTGTGTCTCAGGGTCTTTGGGTCTCACGGTCTCTGAGTCTCCATGTCTCAGTGTCTCAGGGTGACAGGGCCTCTGGGTCTCTGTGTCTCAGTGTCTCAGGGCCTCACTGTCTCAGGGCCTCAGGGCCTCAGGGTCACTGTGCCTCAGGGTCTCAGGGCCGTTTGTCTCAGGGTCTCAGGGCCTCTGGGTCTCTGTGTCTCTGGGTCTCAGGGTCTCAGCGCCTCTGGGTCTCTGTGTCTCAGTGTCTCAGGGTCTCAGGGCCTCTGGGTCTCTGGGTCTCAATGTCTCAGTGCCTCAAGGTCTCAGGGACTCAGGGCCTCTGGTCTCTGTGTCTCAGTGTCTCAGGGTCTCAGCGCCTCTGGGTCTCTGTGTCTCAGTGTCTCAGGGTCTCAGGGCCTCAGGGTCGTAGGGTCTCAGGGTCTTTGGGTCTCACGGTCTCTGAGTCTCCATGTCTCAGTGTCTCAGGGTCTCAGGGCCTCTGGGTCTCTGTGTCTCAGTGTCTCAGGGCCTCACTGTCGCAGGGCCTCAGGGCCTCAGGGTCACTGTGCCTCAGGGTCTCAGGGCCGTTTGTCTCAGGGTCTCAGGGCCTCTGGGTCTCTTGGTCTCTGAGTCTCAATGTCTCTGTGTCTCAGGGTCTCAGGGCCTCTGGGTCTCAGGGCCTCTGGGTCTCTGTGTCTCATTGTCTCAGGGTCTCAGGGCCTCTGGGCTTCAGGGTCTCATTGTCTCAGGGTCTCAGGGTCTCAGGGCCTCTAGGTCTCAGGGACTCAGTCCCTCAGGGTCTCGAGGTCTCTGTGTCTCAGGGTCTCAGTGCCTCTGGGTCTCTGAGTCTCAATGTCTCAGTGTCTCAGGTTCTCAGGGTCTCACGGCCTCTAGGTCTCGAGGTCTCAGTGTCTCAGGGTCTCAGGGCCTCTGGGTCTCTGTGTCTCAGGGTCTCAGGGTCTCTGGGTCTCTGACTCTCACTGTCTCAGGGTCTCAGTGTATCAGGGTCTCTGCGTCTCTGTGTCTCAGGGTCTCAGGGCCTCTGGGTCTCAGGGTCTCAGTGTCTCAGTCTCTCAGGGTCTCAGGGTCTCTGGGTCTCCAGGTCTCTGGGTCTCTGTGTCTCAGGGTCTCAGGACCTCAGGGCCTCTGGGTCTCAGGGTCTCAGTGTCTCAGGGTCTCAGGGTCTCAGGGCCTCTGGGTCTCAGGGTCTCAGTGTCTCAGTCTCTCAGTCTCTCAGGGTCTCAGGGTCTCAGTCTCTCAGTCTCTCAGGGTCTCAGGGTCTCTGGGTCTCCAGGTCTCTGGGTCTCTGTGTCTCACTGTCTCAGGGCCTCTGGGTCACTGTCTCTCAGGGTCTCAGGGTCTCTCGGTCTCAGGGTCTCAGTGCCTCAGGGTCTCATGGTCTCAGGGCCTATAGATCTCAGGGTCTCAGGGTCTCTGGGTCTCTGTGTCTCAGGGCCTCTGGGTCTCTGGGTCTCAGGGTCTCAGGGCTCTGGGTCTCTGTGTCTCAGGGTCTCAGGGTCTCAGGGTCTCAGGGCCTCTGGGTCACTGGGTCTCTGAGTCACAGTATTTCAGTGTCTCAGGGTCTCAGGGCCTCTGGGTCTCTGTGTCGCAGGTTCTCATGGCCTCTGGGTCTCAGGGTCTCAATGTCTCAGGGTCTCAGGGCCTCTGGGTCTCTGTGTCTCAGGGTCTCAGGGCCTCAGGGTCTCAGGGTCTCTGTGTCTCAGGGCCTCTGGGTCTCTGTGTCTCTGGGTCTCAGGGCCTCTGGGTCTCAGGGTCTCTGTGTCTCAGGGTCTCAGGGCCTCTGGGTCTCTGTGTCTCAGGGTCTCAGGGCCTCTGGGTCTCTGGGTTTCAATGTCTCAGTGCCTCAGGGTCACAGGGACTCAGGGCCTCTGGTCTCTGTGTCTCAGTGTCTCAGGGTCTCAGCGCCTCTGGGTCTCTGTGTCTCAGTGTCTCAGTGTCTCAGGGCCTCAGGGCCTCTGGGTCTCAGTGTCTCAGGGTCTCACGGCCTCAGGGACTCTGGATCTTAGGGTCTCAGTGTCTCAGGGCTTCTGGGTTTCTGTGTATCTGAGTCTCAGTGTCTCAGTGTCTCAGGGTCTCAGGGCCTCTGGGTCTCTGGGTCTCTGTGTCTCAGGGTCTCAGGGTCTCAGGGCCTCTGGGTCTCAGGGTCTCAGGGTCTCAGGGTCTCAGGGCCTCTGGGTCTCTGTGTCTCACTGTCTCAGGGCCTCTGGGTCACTGTCTCTCAGGGTCTCAGGGCCTCTCGGTCTCAGGGTCTCAGTGCCTCAGGGTCTCAGGGTTTCAGGAGTTATAGGTCTCAGGGTCTCTGGGTCTCTGTGTCTCAGGGCCTCTGGGTCTCTGGGTCGCAATGTCTCAGTGCCTGAGTGTCTCAGGGTCTCTGTGTCTCAGGGTCTCAGGGTCTCAGGGCCTCTGGGTCTCAGTGTCTCAGGGTCTCAGGGCCTCTGAGTCTCAGTGTCTCAGGGTCTCAGGGCCTCTGAGTCTCAGTGTCTCAGGGTCTCAGGGCCTCTGGGTCTCCGGGACTCAGGGTCTCAGTGTCTCAGAGTCTCAGGGCACTTTGGGTCACAGTGTCTCAGGGTCTCAGGGCCTCTGGGTCTCAGTGTCTCCGGGTCTCAGGGTCTCAGGGCCTCTGGGTCTCTGGGTCTCTGAGTCTCAATGTCTCAGTGTCTCAGGGTCTCAGGGCCTCTGGGTGGGTCTCTGAGTCTCAGTGTCTTAGTGCCTGAGTGTCTCAGGGTCTCTGTGTCTCAGGGTCTCAGGGTCTCAGGGCGTCTGGGTCTCTGTGTCACTGAGTCTCAGTGTCTCAGTGTCTCAGGGTCTCAGGGCTTGTGGGTCTCTGGGTCTCAATTTCTCAGTGTCTCAGTGTCTCAGGGTCTCAGGGTCTCTGTGTCTCAGGGTCTCAGGGCCTCTGGGTCTCAGGGACTCAGGGTCTCAGTGTCTCAGAGTCTCAGGGCCTCTGGGTCGCAGTGTCTCAGGGTCTCAGGGCCTCTGGGTCTCAGTGTCTCCGGGTCTCAGGGTCTCAGGGCCTCTGGGCCTCAGGGTCTCTGTGTCTCAGGGTCTCAGGGTCACAGGGCCTCAGGGCGTCTGAGCCTCAGGGTCTCAGTGTCTCAGGGCCTCTGGGTTTCAGGGTGTATGTGTCTCAGGGTCTCAGGGTCTCAGGGCCTCTGGGTCTCTGTGTCTCAGGGTTTCAGGGTCTCAGGGCATCTGGGTCTCAGGGTCTCAGTGTCTCAGGATCTCAGGGCCTCTGGGTCATAGTGTCCCAGGGTCTCAGGGTCTCAGGGCCTCTGGGTCTCTGTGTCTCTGAGTCTCAATGTCTCAGTATTTCAGGTTCTCAGGGTCTCAGGGCCTCTGGGTCTCTGTGTCTCAGTGTCTCAGGGTCTCTGGGTCTCTAGGCTCAGGGTCTCAGGGCTTCTGGGTCTCTGTGTCTCAGGGCCTCTAGGTCATAGTGTCCCAGGGTCTCAGGGTCTCAGGGCCTCTAGGTCTCTGTGTCTCTGAGTCTCAATGTCTCAGTGTCTCAGTGTCTCAGAGCCTCTGGGTCTCTGAGTCTCAATGTCTCAGTGTCTCACGTTCTCAGGGTCTCAGGGCCTCAGGGTCTCAGGGCCTCAGTGTCTCAGGGCCTCTGGGTCTCAGTGTCTCAGGGTCTCAGGGCCTCTGGGTCTCTGGGACTCTGGGTCTCAGGGCCTCTGGGTCTCAGTGTCTCAGGGTATCAGGGCCTCTGGGTCTCTGGGTCTCTGGTTTTCTGAGTCTCAGTGTCTCAGTGTCTCAGGGCCTCTGGGTCTCTGTGTCACTGAGTCTCAGTGTCTCAGTGTCTCAGGGTCTCAGGGCTTGTGGGTCTCTGGGTCTCAATTTCTCAGTGTCTCAGGGTCTCTGTGTCTCAGGGTCTCAGGGCTTCTGGGTCTCTGGGTCTCTGTGTCCCAGGGTCTCAGGGTCTCTGGGTCTCTGTGTCTCACTGGCTCAGGGCCTCTGGGTCACTGTCTCTCAGGGTCTCAGGGTCTCAGGGTCTCTGGGTCTCTGTGTCTCAGGGTCTCAGGGCCTCTGGGTCTCAGTGTCTCAGGGTCTCAGGGTCTCACGGCCTCAGGGCCTCTGGGTCTCAGTGTCTTAGGGTCTCAAGGCCTCTGGGTCTCCTTGTCTCTGAGTCTCAGTGTCTCAGTGTCTCAGGGTCTCTGGGTCCCATGGTCTCTGGGTCTCTGTGTCTCAGGGTCTCAGGGCCTCTGGGTCTTTGTGTCTCACTGTATCAAGGCCACTGGGTCACTGTCACTCAGGGTCTCTGGGTCTCTGTGTCTCAGGGTCTCAGGGCCTCAGGGCCTCAGGGTCTCAGGGTCTCAGGGCCTCAGGGCCTCTGGGTCTCTGTGTCTCAGGGTCTCACGGCCTCAGGGACTCTTGGTCTTAGGGTCTCAGTGTCTCAGGGCTTCTGGGTCTCTGTGTATCTGAGTCTCAGTGTCTCAGTGTCTCAGGGTCTCAGGGCCTCTGGGTCTCTGGGTCTCTGTGTCTCAGGGTCTCAGGGTCTCAGGGCCTCTGGGTCTCTGTGTCTCAGGGTCTCAGGGCCTCTGGGTCTCTGGGTCTCAGTGCCTCAGGGTGTCAGGGTTTCAGGACTTATAGGTCTCAGGGTCTCAGGGTCTCTGGGTCTCTATGTCTCAGGGCCTCTGGGTCTCTGGGTCTCAATGTCTCAGTGCCTGAGTGTCTCAGGGTCTCTGTGTCTCAGGGTCTCAGGGCCTCTGGGTCTCTGGGTCTCTGAGTCTCAATGTCTCAGTGTCTCAGTGTCTCAGGGTCTCAGGGCCTCTGAGTCTCAGTGTCTCAGGGTCTCAGGGCCTCTGGGTCTCTCTGTCTCATGTCCTCTGGGTCTCTGGGTTTCTGAGTCTCAATGTCTCAGTGTCTCAGGGTCTCAGGGTCTCAGGGCCTCTGGGTCTCTGTGTCACTGTGTCTCAGTGTCTCAGTGTCTCAGGGTCTCAGGGTCTCAGGGCTTGTGGGTCTCTGGGTCTCAATTTCTCAGTGTCTCAGGGTCTCAGGGTCTCTGTGTCTCAGGGTCTCAGGGCCTCTGAGTCTCAGTGTCTCAGGGTCTCAGGGCCTCTGGGTCTCAGGGACTCAGGGTCTCAGTGTCTCAGAGTCTCAGGGCCTCTGGGTCGCAGTGTCTCAGGGTCTCAGGGCCTCTGGGTCTCAGTGTCTCCGGGTCTCAGGGTCTCAGGGCCTCTGGGTCTCTGGGTCTCTGAGTCTCAATGTCTCAGTGTCTCAGGGTCTCAGGTCCTCTGGGTGGGTCTCTGAGTCTCAGTGTCTCAGTGTCTCAGGTTCTCAGGGCCTCTGGGTCTCTCTGTCTCATGTCCTCTGGGTCTCTGGGTTTCTGAGTCTCAATGTCTCAGTGTCTCAGGGTCTCAGTGCTTGTGGGTCTCTGGGTCTCAATTTCTCAGTGTCTCAGGGTCTCAGGGTCTCTGTGTCTCAGGGTCTCAGGGCCTCTGTGTCTCTGGGTCTCTGTGTCCCAGGGTCTCAGGGTCTCTGGGTCTCTGTGTCTCACTGGCTCAGGGCCTCTGGGTCACTGTCTCTCAGGGTCTCAGGGCCTCTCGGTCTCAGGGTCTCTGTGTCTCAGAGCCTCAGGGCCTCTGGGTCTCAGGGCCTCTGGGTCTCAGGTTCTCAGGGCCTCTGGGTCTCTGTGTCTCAGGGTCTCAGGTTCTCAGTGTCTCAGGGCCTCTGGGTCTCAGGGTCTCAGTGTCTCAGGGTGTCAGTGCCTTTGGGTCTCTGGGTCTCTGAGTCTCAGTGTCTCAGGGTCTCAGGTCCTCTGGGTCTCAGTGTCTCAGTGTCTCAGGGTCTCAGGGCCTCTGGGTCTCTGTGTCTCAGGGTCGCAGGGCCTTGGATCTCAGGGTCTCAGTGTCTTAGGGTCTCAGGGCCTCTGTTTCTCAGGGTCTCAGGGCCTCTGGGTCTCAGGGTCTCTGGATCTCTCGTTCTCAGGGTTTCTGGGTCTCAGTGTATCAGTTTTCTCAGGGTCTCTGGTTCTCATGGTCACAGTCTCTCAGTGTCTCAGGGTTTCAGTGTCACAGGGTCTCTGGTTCCCTGGGTCCCAGGGTCTCAGTGTCTCAGTGTGTCATTGTCTCAGGTTCTCAGTGTCTCATTTTCTCAGGGTCTCTCGGCTTCAGGGTTTTCAGTGTCTCAGTGTCTCAGGGTCTCATGGTCACATTGTGTCAGTGCCTCATGGTCTCAGTTTCTCAGTGTCTCAGAGTGTCAGGGCCTCAGTGCCTCTGTGTCTCAGTGTCTCTGGGCTCAGTGTCTCTGTGTCTCAGTGTCTCAGGGTCTCAGTGTCTCAGTGTCGCAGTGTCTCAGTGTCTCAGGGTCTCGGGGTCTCAGGGTCCCAGTGTCTCAGGGTCTCAGGGTCTCAGTGTCGCAGTGTCTCAGTGTCTCAGGATCTCAGTGTCTCAGTGTCTCAGTGTCGCAGTGTCTCAGTATCTCAGTGTCTCACTGCCTCAGGATCTCAGTTTCTCAGGGTCTCAGTGTCTCAGGGCCTCAGGGTCTCTGTGTATCAGTGTCTCAGGGTCTCAGTGTCTCAGGGTCTCAGTGTCTCTAGGGTCTCAGTCTCTCTGGGACTCAGGGAATCAGGGTCTCAGAGTCTCAGCTCTCAGTGTCTCAGGGTCTCAGAGTCTCAGTATCTCAGTGTCTCAGGGTCTCAGTGTCACTGGGTCTCTGGGTCTCTCAGTGTCTCAGGGTCTCAGTATCTCAGTGTCGCACGGTCTCAGTGTCTCAGGGTCTCTGGGTCTCAGTTTGTCATGGTTTCAGGGTCTCTGTATCTCAGGGTCTCAGGGTCTCAGGGTCTCTGGGTCACTGCGTGTCTGGGTCTCAGTGACTCGGGGTCTCAGTGCCTCAGGGTCTCTGGGTCTATGGCTCTCAGGGACTCTGGGTCTCTGGGTTTCTGGGTCTCAGCGTCTCAGGGTCTCAGGGTTTCAGGGTCACAACGTCTCTGTGCCTCAATGTCTCTGTCCCAGTGTCTCGGTGTCTCTGTGTCTCAGGGTCTCCGGGTCTCAGGGTCTCTGCGTCTCTGGTCCTTTGGGTCTCAGGGTCTCTGTGCCTCAGTGTCTCAGTGTCTCAGGGTCTCAGTCTCTCAAGGTCTCAGTGTCTCTGGGTCTCAGGGGCTCATGGTCACAGTCTCTCAGTGTCTCAGGGTCTCAGTGTCTCAGTGTCTCAAGGTCTCTGGTTCCCTGGGTCGGAGCGTCTCAGTGTGTCATTGTCTCAGGTTCTCAGTGTCTCATTTTCTTAGGGTCTCTGGGTCTCAGGATCTCAGTGTCTCAGGGTCTCACAGTTACATTGTCTCAGTGTCTCTTGGTCTCAGGGTCTCAGCTTCTCAGGGTCTCTGGGTCTCAGTTTCTCAGTGTCTCAGAGTCTCAGGGACTCAGAGTCTCAGTGTCTCAGGGGCTCAGGGCCTCAGTGCCTCTGTGTCTCAGGGTCTCAGTGTTTCAGGGCCTCAGTGTCTCCATGTCTCCGTGTCTCAGGGTCTCAGTGTCTCAGTGTCTCCCTGTCTCAGGGTCTCAGTGTCTCAGGGTCTCAGTGTCTCACTGTCTCAGTGTCTCTGTGTTTCAGGGTATCAGGGTCTCAGGGTCTCAGGGTCTCTGGGTATCAGTGTCTCAGTGTCTCAGGGTCTAAGAGTCACTGGGTCTCTGGGTCTCAGGGTCTCAGGTTTTCAGGGTTGCAGTGTCTCAATGTCTCAGGGTCTCATTGTCGCAGGGTATCAGTGCCTCAGGTTCTCAGGTTGTCTTGGTCTCAGGGTCTCTGCTTCTTAGGGCCCCTGGGTCTCTAGGTCTCAGTTTCTCTGGGTCTCTGTGTCTCTGTGTCTCAGGGTCTCAGGGTCTCAGTGTTTCAGGGTTTCTGGGTCTCAGGGTCTCTGTGTCTCAGTGTCTCAGGGTCTCAGCTTCTCAGTGTCTTAGTGTTTCAGGGTCTCAGTGTCTCAGGGTCTCTGTGCCTCAGTGTCTCAGCTTCTCAGTGTCTCAGTGTTTCAGGGTCTCAGTGTCCCAGGGTCTCTGTGCCTCAGTGTCTCAGTGTCTCAGCTTCTCAGTGTCTCAGTGTTTCAGTTTTTCAGGGTCTCTGGCTCAGTGTCTCAGGGTCTCAGTGTCTCAGGGTTTCAGGGTCTCTGGGTCTCTGGATCTCTGGTTCTCAGAGTCTCTGGGTCTCAGGGTCTCATTTTCTCAGGGTCTCTGGGTATCAGGGTGTCAGGGCCTCAGGGTTTCAGGGTTGCAGCGTCTCAATGTCTCAGTGTCTCAGTGCCACAGGGTCTCAGTGTCTCAGGGTCTCAGGTTCTCTTGGTCTCAGGGTCTCTGCTTCTCAGGGTCTCAGGGTCTCAGGGTCTCAGTGCCACAGGGTCTCAGTGTCTCAGGGTATCAGGTTCTCTTGGTCTCAGGGTCTCTGCTTCTCAGGGTCTCAGGGTCTCAGGGTCTCAGTGTATCAGTGTCTCAGGGTCTCAGTGTCTCATGTTCTCAGTCTCTCTGTGTCTCAGTGTCTCAGGGATTCAGGGTCTCAGAGCCTCAGCTCTCAGTGTCTCAAGTTCTCAGTGTCTCAGTGTTTCAGGGTCTCAGTGTCTCAGGGTCTCCGGGTCTCAGTGTCTCAGGGTCTCAGTTTCACTGGGTCTCTGGGTCTCAGGGTCTGAGGGTTTCAGGGTTGCAGTGTCTCAATGTCCCAGTGTCTCAGGGTCTAAGTGTCTCAGCGTCTGAGGGTCTCTGGGTCTCTGTGTCTCTGTATCTCAGGGTCTCTGGGTCTCAGGGTCTCTTCGTCTGTTGGTCTCACTGTCCCTGTGTCTCAGGGTCTCTGTTTCTCTGGGTCTCTGGGTCTCAGTTTCTCAGGGTCTCTGTGTCTCTGGACCTCAGTGTCTCAGAGTCTCAGCTCTCAGTTTCTCAGCGTCTCAGTGTCTCAATATCTCAGTGTCCCAGTGTCTCAGGGTCTCAGGGTCCCTGGGAATTAGTGTCTAATTTTCTCTGGGTCCCATGGTCACAGGGTATCTGCATCTCTGGGTCCCTGGGTCTCAGTGTTTCAGTGTCTCCGGGTCTCAGTGTCTCAGGTTCTCAGAGTCTCAGTCTCTCGGTGTCTCAGCGGCTCAGGGTCTCAGGGTTTCAGGTTTGCAGTGTCTCAGTGTCTCAGTGGCGGAGGGTCTCAGTGTCTCAGCCTCTCTGGGTATCAGGGTCTCTGGGTCTCAGGGTCTCAGTGTCTCAGAGTTCTGGGTATCAGTGCCGCAGTGTCTCAGTGTCTCAGGGTGTCAGGGTCTCAGGGTCTCAATGTCTTAGGGTCTCAGTGTCTCATGTCTCAGTATCTCAGGTTCTCAGTGTCTCAGGGTCCCAGTGTCTCTGGGTCTCAGTGTCTCCGTGTCTCTGGGTCTCTGGGTCTCGGGGTCTCTGTGTCTCAGTGTCTCAGGGTCTCAGGATCTCAGTGTCTCAGGGTCTCTGGGTTTCAGTGTCTCAAAGTCTCAGTCTCTCAGTGTCTCAGGGTCTCAGTGTCTCAGTGTCTCAATGTCTCAAGGTCTCTAGGTCTCTGGGTGTCTGGGTCACTGGGTCTCAGGATCTCTGCGTCACTGGGTCTATGTGTCTCAGTGTCTCACTGTGTCAGGGTCATTGGGTCTCTGGGTCTCTGTGTCTCAGTGTTGAAAGGTCACAGGGTCTCTGAGTCTCTGGGTCCCTGTGTCTCAGTGTCTCAGTGACTCAGGGTCTCTGGGTCTCTGTGTATCAGTGTCTCTGTTTCTGTGGGTCTCTGGGTCTCACTGTCTCAAAGTCTCAGTCTCTCGGTGTCTCCGGGTCTCTGGGTCTCAATGTCTAAGGGTTTCAGTGTCTCAGGCTCTCTGGGTGTGTGTGTCCTCGTGTCTCAGTGTCTCTGGGTCTGAGTGTCTCAGGGTCTTCGGGTCTCAGGGTCTCTTAGTCTCTGGGTCACTGGGTCTCAGTGTCTCAGGTTCTGAGTCTCTGGGTCCCTGTGTCTGAGTGCCTCAGTGTCTCAGTGTCTCTGTGTCTCTGGGTCTCAGTGTCGCAATGGCCCTGGGTCTCTGGGTCTCAGTGTCTCAAAGTCTCAGTCCCTCAGTGTCTCAGGGTCTATGGGTCTCTGGGTCTCTGGACTCTGTGTCTCAGTCTCTCAGGGTTTCAGTGTCTCAGGGTCTCAGTATCTCAGGGTCTCAAGTTCTCTCGGTCTCTGGGTCACTGGGTCTCAGGGTCTCTGGGACACTGGGTCTTTGTGTCTCAGTATCTTAATGTCTCAGGGTCATTGGGTCTCTGGGTGTCTGTGTCTCAGTGTCTCACTGTCTCAAGGTCTCATGGCCTCTGAGTCTCTGGGTCCCTGTTTCTCAGTCTCTCAGTGACACAGGGTCTCTGGGTCTCTGGGCCTCAGTGTCTCAAAGTCTCAGTCTCTCATTGTCTCAGGTCCTCTGGGTCTATGGGTCTCAGTGTCTCATGTCTCAGGGTCTCACTGTCTCAGTGTCTCAAGGTCTCTGGGTCTCAGGGTCCCTGGGTCTCAGGATCTCTGGGTCACTGGGTCTATGTGTCTCAGTGTCTCAGTGTCTCAGGGTCATTGGGTCTCTGGGCCTCTGTGTCTCAGTGTCTCAAGGTCTCAGGGTCTCTGAGTCTCTGTGTCCCTGTGTCTCAGTGTCTCTGTGACTCTGGGTCTCTGGGTCTCTGTGTCGCAGAGTCTCAGTGTCTCTGGGTCTGTGGGTCTCTGGGTTTCAGTGTCTCAAAGTCTCAGTTTCTCTGTGTCTCCAGGTCCCTGGGTCTCTGGGTCTCTGCTCTCTGTGCCTCAGTGTCTCAGGGTTTCAGTGTCTCAGGATCTCTGGGTCTCTGTGTCCCAGTGTCTCAGTGTCTCAGGGTTTCAGGGTCTCTTGGTCTCTGTGTCCCAGTGTCTCAGTGTCTCTGGGTCTCAGTGTCTCAGTGTCGCAGGGTTTCAGGCTCTCTTGGTCTTTGGGTCTCTGGGTCTCAGTGTCTCTGGGTCACTGGGTCTATGTGTCTCAGTGTCTCTTGGTCTCTTGGTCTCAGTGTCACAGTGTCTCAAGATCTCAGGATCTCTGAGTCTCTGGGTCCCTGTGTCTCAGTGTCTCTGGGTCCCTGGGTCTCAGGTTCTCAGGGTCTCTTGGTCTCTGGATCTCTGGGTGTCAGTGTCTCACCTTCTCAGGGTCTCAGTGTCTCAAAGTCTCAGTGTCTCAGGGTCTATGGGTCTAAGGGTCTCTTGTGTCTCTGTGTCTCAGTGTCTCAGGGTCTCTAGGTCTCTGTGTCTCAGGGTCTCAGCGTCTCTCGGTCTCTGAGTCTCTGTGTCTCAGGGTCTTTGTGTCTCTGTGTCACTGGATCTCTGGTTTTCTGGGTCTCTTGGTCTCTGGGTCACTGTGTCACAGGTTCACAGGGCCTCTTGGTCACTGTGTCTCAGGGTCTATGGGTCTCAGTGTCTCTGGGTCTCATTTTACAATGTCTCAGTGCCTCAGGGTCTCAATGTCTCAGTGTCTCATGGCCTCTGGGTCTCTGCGTCTGCGGGTCTGTGGGTCTCTGGATCTCAGTGTCTCAGGGTCTCGTGGTCTCGGGGTCTCTGAGTCTCTGGGTCTTTGGGTCTCAGTATCTCTGGGTCTCAGGGTCTCTTGGTCTCTGCGTTTCATTTTCTCAGGGTCTCTGCCTCTCTGGGTCTCAGTGTCTCAGGGTCTCTGGGCTTCAGTGTCTCAGGGTTTAAGGATATCTGGGTCTCTGGGACTCAAGGTCTCAGCGTCTCACGGTCTCTGGGTCCCTTCGGTCTCAGTGTCTCAGTGTCTCAGGGTCTGTGGGTCTGTGGGACTCAGTATCTCAGTGTCAGAATGTCTCAGTGTCACTGGGTCTCTTGGCCTCAGTGTCTCAGGGTCTAAGTGTCCAAATGTCTCAGGGTCTCTGGGTTTCTGTGTCTCAGTGTCTTAGTGTCCCAATGCGTCAGCTTCTCTGGGTCTCTGGGTCTCAGTGTCTCAGTGCCTCAGGGCCTCACTGTCTCAGGATCTCAGGGCCTCTGGGTCACTGTGTCTCAGGGTCTCAGGGCCTCTAGGTCCCTGGGTCTCTGTCTCATGGTCTCAGGGCCTCTGGGTCTCTGAGTCTCAATGTCTCAATGTCTCAGGGTCTCCGTGTCTCAATGTCTCAGGGTCTCAGTGTCTCTGGGTCTCTGTGTCTCAGTGTCTCAATGTCTCTAGGACTGTGGGTCTCAGTGTCTCAGTGTCTCAATGTATCAGGGTGTCTGGGTCTCAGGGTCTCTGTGTCTCAGTGTCTCAATGTCTCAGCGTCTCTGTGTCTCAATGTCTCAGGGACTCTGGGTCTCAGGGTCTCTGGGTCTCAGGGTCTCTGGGTCTCAATGTATCAGGGTCTCTGGGTCTCAGGATCTCTGGGTCTCTGAGACCCAGAGACCCTGAGGCATTGAGACACTGAGACACAAAGACCCAGAGACCCAGAGACACCGAGACCCTGAGACCCAGAGACACTGACACATTGAGACACTGAGATACAGAGACGCAGAGACGGTGAGACACTGAGACCCAGAGACCCTGAGAACCAGAGACACAGAGACACAGAGACCCTGAGACCCAGAGAACCAGAGAGCATGAGACACTGAGACACAGAGATTCCAGAGGCACTGAGACACAGAGTCCCAGAGACCCAGAGATGGTGAGACACTGAGCCACTGAGACCCAGAGACCCAGAGACACAGAGAGCCTGAGACGTTGAGACCCTGAAACACTGAGACACAGAGACCTTGAGACCCAGAGACCCTAAGACATTGAGACACTGAGACCCAGAGACC
Organism: Carcharhinus amblyrhynchos; assembly: GCF_965287045.1. Lineage (NCBI taxonomy): Eukaryota > Metazoa > Chordata > Chondrichthyes > Carcharhiniformes > Carcharhinidae > Carcharhinus > Carcharhinus amblyrhynchos. The sequence goes on from NW_027649800.1 coordinate 1,073,767, forward strand.
CAGAGGCCCTGAGACCGAGAAGCCCTGAGACATTGAGACACAGAGACCCAGAGAGCAAGAGAACAAGACAACCTGAGACCAAGTTACCCTGAGACCCAGAGACACAGAGACCCAGAGACACAGAGACCCTGAGACATTGAGACTCGAAGGCAATGAGACACAGAGACACTGAGACAAAGAGACACAGAGACACTGAGACTCTGAGACAGAGACACTGCGACACTGAGGCACAGAGACACTGAGACAAAGAGACACTGAGACTCTGAGACACAGAGACACTGAGTCACAGAAAAACTGACACACAGAGGCACTGAGACACTGAGACACTGAGACACTGAGTCACAGAGAAACTGAGACACAGAGACACAGAGACACTCAGGCACAGAGACACTGAGACACTGAGACACTCAGGCATGGACACACTGAGAAACAGACACACAGAGACACAGAGACACTGAGACTCTGAGACACTGAGACAATGAGACATTGAGGCACAGAGACAATGAGATACTGAGACACTGAGACACTGAGGCACTGAGGCGCAGAGAGACTGTGACACTGACACTCTGAGACTCTGCGACAGTGAGAAACTGATGCAAAGAGACACTGACACACTGAGGCACAGTGACACTGAGAAACAGAGACAATGAGGCACAGAGACACTGAGACACAGAGACACAGAGACTCTGAGACACTGAGACACTGAGGCACCGAAACTCAGAGACACTGAGACTCTGAGACATTGAGACACTGAGACACTGGGACACAGACATACTGAGGGAAAGAGACACTGAAACACAGAGACTCAGAGACTCTGAGACACTGAGACTCGGAGGCACAGAGACACTGAGGCACAGAGGCACTGAGACACTGAGACAAAGAGACACTGACACACAGAGACTCAGAGACACTGAGACACAGCCACACAGAGATACTGAGACACAGAGACTCTGAGACACTGAGACACAAAGACACAGAGACACTGAGACACAGAGACAATGAGATACTGAGAATCTGAGACACTGAAACAGTGAGGCACAGAGACACTGAGAAACTGAGACACTGAGACACAGAGACACAGAGACACTGAGACATTGAGGCACAGAGACACAGAGACACAGAGACAATGAAACTCGGAGACACTGAGAGACTTAGACACAGACTCTGAGACACTGAGACACTGCGGCACAGAGACAAAGAGACACAGATTCACTGAGACACTGAGACACAGAGACACTGAGACACAGAGACGCTGAGACACTGAGACACTGAGGCACAGAGACACTGAGACTCACAGAAAATGAGACTCTGAGGCACAGAGACACAGAGACAATGAGACGCTGAGATACTGAGACACTAAGGCACAGAGTCACTGAGACAATGAGACAATGAGGCACTGAGACACTGAGACACAGAGACACAGAGACTCTGAGACACTGAGACACTGAGGGACCGAGACTCAGAGACACTGAGACTCTGAGACATTGAGACACTGTGACACTGAGACACAGAGGCACTGAGAGTCTGAGACATTGAGACACTGAGACTCTGAGACACTGAGACACTGGGACACAGACATACTGAGGGACAGAGACACTGAAACACAGAGACTCAGAGACTCTGAGACTCTGAGACACAGATACACTGAGAAACTGAGACTCTGAGACACTGAGACACTGAGACTCTGAGACACTGAGTCACAGAGACACAGAGACACTGAGGCTCTGAGACACTGAGACACTGAGACACAGAGACACAGAGACACTGAGACACAGGGACACAGAGACTCTGAGACACTGAGACACTGAGACACTGAGACACCGAGACATTGAGACACTGAATCACTGAGACACTGAGACACTGAGACATTGAGACACTGAGACACTGAGACAAGGAGACACAGAGACTCTGACACACTGAGATACAGAGACACTGAGACAGGGAGACACAGAGACACAGAGAAACAGAGACACTGAGATTCTGAGACACTGACACACAGAGACACTGAGACACTGAGAAACTGAGACTCTGAGACTCTGAGACACTGAGACACAGAGACACTGAGACACCGAGGCGCAGAGACATTGAGACACTGAGACACTGAGGCACTGAGACACTGAGACCCAGAGACACAGAGACACTGAAACTCTGACACACTGAGACACAGAGACTCTGAGACACTGAGACACTGAGACACAGAGACACTGAGACTATGAGACATTGAGACGCAGAGACACAGAGACACTGAGACTCTGAGACACAGAGACACAGAGACATTGAGACACTGAATCACTGAGACACTGAGGCACTGAGACATTGAGACACTGAGACACTGAGGCACTGTGACACTGAGACCCAGAAACACAGAGACACTGAGACTCTGAGACACAGAGACACTGAGACACAGAGACACTGTGACACTGAGACACTGAGACACAGAGACTCTGAGACTCTGGGACACTGTGACACCGAGACACTGAGACACCGAGACACAGAGACACTGAGACTCTGAGACACTGAAACACACAGACACTGAGACACTGAGACACAGAGACACAGAGACACTGAGACATAGAGACACAGAGACACTGAGATTCTGAGACACTGAGACACAGAGACACTGAGACTCTGAGACACTGAGACACAGAGTCACTGAGACACAGAGACACTGAGACTCTGAGACACTGAGACACAGAGACACTAATACACAGAGACTCAGAGACACTGAGACTCTGAGACACTGAGACACAGTGACACTGAGACTCTGAGACACTGATACACTGAGACTCTGAGACTCTGAGACACTGAGACACTGAGACTCTGAGACACTGAGTCACAGAGACACAGAGACACTGAGACTCTGAGACACTGAGACACTGAGACACAGAGACACTGAGACACAGAGACACTGAGACTCTGAGACACTGAGACTCTGAGACTCTGAGACACAGATACACTGAGAAACTGAGACTCTGAGACACTGAGACACTGAGACTCTGAGACACTGAGTCACAGAGACACAGAGACACTGAGGCTCTGAGACACTGAGACACTGAGACACAGAGACACAGAGACACTGAGACACAGGGACACAGAGACTCTGAGACACTGAGACACTGAGACATTGAGACACTGAGACACTGAGACAAGGAGACACAGAGACTCTGACACACTGAGATACAGAGACACTGAGACAGGGAGACACAGAGACACAGAGAAACAGAGACACTGAGATTCTGAGACACTGACACACAGAGACACTGAGACACTGAGAAACTGAGACTCTGAGACTCTGAGACTCTGAGACACTGAGACACAGAGACACTGAGACACCGAGGCGCAGAGACATTGAGACACTGAGACACTGAGGCACTGAGACACTGAGACCCAGAGACACAGAGACACTGAAACTCTGACACACTGAGACACAGAGACTCTGAGACACTGAGACACTGAGACACAGAGACACAGAGACACTGAGACTATGAGACATTGAGACGCAGAGACACAGAGACACTGAGACTCTGAGACACAGAGACACAGAGACATTGAGACACTGAATCACTGAGACACTGAGGCACTGAGACATTGAGACACTGAGACACTGAGGCACTGTGACACTGAGACCCAGAAACACAGAGACACTGAGACTCTGAGACACAGAGACACTGAGACACAGAGACACTGTGACACTGAGACACTGAGACACAGAGACTCTGAGACTCTGGGACACTGTGACACCGAGACACTGAGACACCGAGACACAGAGACACTGAGACTCTGAGACACTGAAACACACAGACACTGAGACACTGAGACACAGAGACACAGAGACACTGAGACATAGAGACACAGAGACACTGAGATTCTGAGACACTGAGACACAGAGACACTGAGACTCTGAGACACTGAGACACAGAGTCACTGAGACACAGAGACACTGAGACTCTGAGACACTGAGACACAGAGACACTAATACACAGAGACTCAGAGACACTGAGACTCTGAGACACTGAGACACAGTGACACTGAGACACTGAGACACTGATACACTGAGACTCTGAGACTCTGAGACACTGAGACACTGAGACTCTGAGACACTGAGTCACAGAGACACAGAGACACTGAGACTCTGAGACACTGAGACACTGAGACACAGAGACACTGAGACACAGAGACACTGAGACTCTGAGACACTGAGACTCTGAGACTCTGAGACACAGATACACTGAGAAACTGAGACTCTGAGACACTGAGACACTGAGACTCTGAGACACTGAGTCACAGAGACACAGAGACACTGAGGCTCTGAGACACTGAGACACTGAGACACAGAGACACAGAGACACTGAGACACAGGGACACAGAGACTCTGAGACACTGAGACACTGAGACATTGAGACACTGAGACACTGAGACAAGGAGACACAGAGACTCTGACACACTGAGATACAGAGACACTGAGACAGGGAGACACAGAGACACAGAGAAACAGAGACACTGAGATTCTGAGACACTGACACACAGAGACACTGAGACACTGAGAAACTGAGACTCTGAGACTCTGAGACACTGAGACACAGAGACACTGAGACACCGAGGCGCAGAGACATTGAGACACTGAGACACTGAGGCACTGAGACACTGAGACCCAGAGACACAGAGACACTGAAACTCTGACACACTGAGACACAGAGACTCTGAGACACTGAGACACTGAGACACAGAGACACAGAGACACTGAGACTATGAGACATTGAGACGCAGAGACACAGAGACACTGAGACTCTGAGACACAGAGACACAGAGACATTGAGACACTGAATCACTGAGACACTGAGGCACTGAGACATTGAGACACTGAGACACTGAGGCACTGTGACACTGAGACCCAGAAACACAGAGACACTGAGACTCTGAGACACAGAGACACTGAGACACAGAGACACTGTGACACTGAGACACTGAGACACAGAGACTCTGAGACTCTGGGACACTGTGACACCGAGACACTGAGACACCGAGACACAGAGACACTGAGACTCTGAGACACTGAAACACACAGACACTGAGACACTGAGACACAGAGACACAGAGACACTGAGACATAGAGACACAGAGACACTGAGATTCTGAGACACTGAGACACAGAGACACTGAGACACTGAGACACAGAGACCCCGAGACTCCGAGACACCGAGACACTGAGACTCTGAGACACTGAGACACAGAGACACTGAGACACAGGGACACTGAGTCACTGAGACACTGAGACACAGAGACACTGAGACAAAGAGACACTGAGACTCTGAGACACTGAGACTCTGAGACACTGACACACAGAAACACAGGGACACTGAGACACAGAGACACTGAGACACAGAGACACTGAGACACTGAGGCACTGAGTGACAGAGACACTTAGACATAGAGACACTGAGACACTGAGGCACTGAGTGACAGAGACAATGAGACACAGAGACACTGAGACACTGAGGCTCTGAGATACTGAGACACAGAGACACTGAGACACCGAGACTCTGAGACACTGAGACACTGAGACACAGATACTGAGACTCTGAGGCACTGAGACACAGAGACTCAGAGACACTGAGACTCAGAGACACTGAGACTTTGAGACACAGAGACACTGAGACAAAGAGACACTGAGACTCTGAGACACTGAGACTCTGAGACACTGACACACAGAAACACAGGGACACTGAGACACAGAGACACTGAGACACAGAGACACAGAGACACTGAGACACTGTGACACAGAGGCACAGAGTCACTGAGAAACTGAGACACTGAGACTCTCTGACACTGTGGCACAGAGACACAGAGACACTGAGACCCAGAGACACAGAGACACAGAGACACTGAGACACAGAGACACTGAGACTCTGAGACACTGAGACACAGAGACACAGAGACACTGAGACTCTGAGACACTGAGACACAGAGACACTGAGACACTGAATCTCTGAGACACTGAGACACTGAGCCACAGAGACACAGAGACACAGAGACACTCAGACTCTGAGACACTGAGACACTGAGACTCTGAGACCCTGAGACTCTGAGACACAGATACACAGAGAAACTGAGACTCTGAGACACTGAGACTCTGAGACACTGAGTCACAGAGACACTGAGACACAGAGACACTGAGACACTGAGACACCGAGACACAGAGACTCTGAGACACTGAGGCACTGAGTGACAGAGACACTTAGACATAGAGACACTGAGACACTGAGACACTGAGACACTGAGTGACAGAGACAATGAGACACAGAGACACTGAGACACTGAGACACTGAGGCTCTGAGGCTCTGAGACACTGAGGCTCTGAGACACTGAGACACCGAGACACTGAGACACCGAGACACAGACTCACAGAGACACTGAGACACAGTGACACTGAGACTCTGAGACACTGAGACACAGCCACACAGAGACACTGAGACACAGATACACTGAGACACTGAGACACAGAGACACAGAGACACTGAGACTCTGAGACACAGAGACACTTTGACACAGCGACACTGAGACTCTGAGACTCTGAGACACTGAGGCACAGAGATACTGAGACACAGAGACACTGAGACACAGGGACACTGAGTCACTGAGACACTGAGACACAGAGACACTGAGACAAAGAGACACTGAGACTCTGAGACACTGAGACTCTGAGACACTGACACACAGAAACACAGGGACACTGAGACACAGAGACACTGAGACACAGAGACACTGAGACACTGAGGCACTGAGTGACAGAGACACTTAGACATAGAGACACTGAGACACTGAGGCACTGAGTGACAGAGACAATGAGACACAGAGACACTGAGACACTGAGGCTCTGAGATACTGAGACACAGAGACACTGAGACACCGAGACTCTGAGACACTGAGACACTGAGACACAGATACTGAGACTCTGAGGCACTGAGACACAGAGACTCAGAGACACTGAGACTCAGAGACACTGAGACTTTGAGACACAGAGACACTGAGACAAAGAGACACTGAGACTCTGAGACACTGAGACTCTGAGACACTGACACACAGAAACATAGGGACACTGAGACACAGAGACACTGAGACACAGAGACACAGAGACACTGAGACACTGTGACACAGAGGCACAGAGTCACTGAGAAACTGAGACACTGAGACTCTCTGACACTGTGGCACAGAGACACAGAGACACTGAGACCCAGAGACACAGAGACACAGAGACACTGAGACACAGAGACACTGAGACTCTGAGACACTGAGACACAGAGACACAGAGACACTGAGACTCTGAGACACTGAGACACAGAGACACTGAGACACTGAATCTCTGAGACACTGAGACACTGAGCCACAGAGACACAGAGACACAGAGACACTCAGACTCTGAGACACTGAGACACTGAGACTCTGAGACCCTGAGACTCTGAGACACAGATACACAGAGAAACTGAGACTCTGAGACACTGAGACTCTGAGACACTGAGTCACAGAGACACTGAGACACAGAGACACTGAGACACTGAGACACCGAGACACAGAGACTCTGAGACACTGAGGCACTGAGTGACAGAGACACTTAGACATAGAGACACTGAGACACTGAGACACTGAGACACTGAGTGACAGAGACAATGAGACACAGAGACACTGAGACACTGAGACACTGAGGCTCTGAGGCTCTGAGACACTGAGGCTCTGAGACACTGAGACACCGAGACACTGAGACACCGAGACACAGACTCACAGAGACACTGAGACACAGTGACACTGAGACTCTGAGACACTGAGACACAGCCACACAGAGACACTGAGACACAGATACACTGAGACACTGAGACACAGAGACACAGAGACACTGAGACTCTGAGACACAGAGACACTTTGACACAGCGACACTGAGACTCTGAGACTCTGAGACACTGAGGCACAGAGATACTGAGACACAGAGACACTGAGACACAGGGACACTGAGTCACTGAGACACTGAGACACAGAGACACTGAGACAAAGAGACACTGAGACTCTGAGACACTGAGACTCTGAGACACTGACACACAGAAACACAGGGACACTGAGACACAGAGACACTGAGACACAGAGACACTGAGACACTGAGGCACTGAGTGACAGAGACACTTAGACATAGAGACACTGAGACACTGAGGCACTGAGTGACAGAGACAATGAGACACAGAGACACTGAGACACTGAGGCTCTGAGATACTGAGACACAGAGACACTGAGACACCGAGACTCTGAGACACTGAGACACTGAGACACAGATACTGAGACTCTGAGGCACTGAGACACAGAGACTCAGAGACACTGAGACTCAGAGACACTGAGACTCTGAGACACTGAGACTCTGAGACACTGACACACAGAAACACAGGGACACTGAGACACAGAGACACTGAGACACAGAGACACAGAGACACTGAGACACTGTGACACAGAGGCACAGAGTCACTGAGAAACTGAGACACTGAGACTCTCTGACACTGTGGCACAGAGACACAGAGACACTGAGACCCAGAGACACAGAGACACAGAGACACTGAGACACAGAGACACTGAGACTCTGAGACACTGAGACACAGAGACACAGAGACACTGAGACTCTGAGACACTGAGACACAGAGACACTGAGACACTGAATCTCTGAGACACTGAGACACTGAGCCACAGAGACACAGAGACACAGAGACACTCAGACTCTGAGACACTGAGACACTGAGACTCTGAGACCCTGAGACTCTGAGACACAGATACACAGAGAAACTGAGACTCTGAGACACTGAGACTCTGAGACACTGAGTCACAGAGACACTGAGACACAGAGACACTGAGACACCGAGACACAGAGACTCTGAGACACTGAGGCACTGAGTGACAGAGACACTTAGACATAGAGACACAGAGACACTGAGACACTGAGACACTGAGTGACAGAGACAATGAGACACAGAGACACTGAGACACTGAGACACTGAGGCTCTGAGGCTCTGAGACACTGAGGCTCTGAGACACTGAGACACCGAGACACTGAGACACCGAGACACAGACTCACAGAGACACTGAGACACAGTGACACTGAGACTCTGAGACACTGAGACACAGCCACACAGAGACACTGAGACACAGATACACTGAGACACTGAGACACAGAGACACAGAGACACTGAGACTCTGAGACACAGAGACACTTTGACACAGCGACACTGAGACTCTGAGACACTGAGGCACAGAGATACTGAGACACAGAGACACTGAGACTCCGAGACACTGAGACACAGAGACACTGAGACACTGAGACACCGAGACACTGAGGCACAGAGACATTGAGACACAGAGACACTGAGACACTGAGACACCGAGAAACAGAGACACTGAGACACAGAGACACAGAGACACTGAGGCTCTGAGACACTGAAACAAACAGACACTGAGACACTGAGACACAGAGACAATGAGACACTGAGACTCTGAGACACTGAGACACCGAGACACTGAGACACAGAGACACTGAGACACTGAGACTCCGAGACACTGAGACACTGAGACTCTGAGACACAGAGACACAGAGACACAGAGACACTGAGACACTGAGACACAGAGTCACAGAGACACTGAGACACATAGACACTGAGACACTGGGAAGCAGAGACACAGCGACACTGAGACACAGAGACACTGAGACTCTGTGACACTGAGACACAGAGGCACTGAGACACTGAGACGCAGAGACACAGAGACACTGAGGCACAGAGACACTGAGACACTTAGACATTGAGACACTGAGACACTGAGACACTGAGGCACAGAGACTCTGAGACACTGAGCCACAGAGACACAGGGACACTGAGACTCTGAGACACCGAGACACAGAGACACCGAGACTCTGAGACACTGAGAAACTGAGATACTGAGACTCTGAGACACTGAGACACAAAGACACAGAGACTCTGAGACACAGAGACACTGAGACTCTGCGACACCGAGACACAGAGACACAGAGACACCGAGACACCGAGACACCGAGACTCTGAGACACCGAGACACAGAGACACCGAGACTCTGAGACACTGAGAAACTGAGACACTGAGACTCTGAGACACTGAGACACAAAGACACAGAGACACTGAGACACAGAGACACTGATACACTGAGACTCTGAGACTCTGAGACGCAGAGACACTGAGACTATGAGACACAGAGACACAGAGACACAGAGACACAGAGACACTGAGACTCTGAGACTCTGAGACACTGAGACACTGAGACACAAAGACTCTGAGACACAGAGACACTGAGACACAGTGACACAGAAACACTGAGACACAGAGACACAGAGACACTGAGACACTGAGACACAGAGTCACTGAGACTCAGAGACACTGAGACACTGTGACTCTGTGACACTGAGACACAGAGACACTGAGACAGAGAGACACTGAGACTCTGAGACTCTGAGACACTGAGACACTTAGACACAGAGACACTGAGACACTTTGACATTGAGACACTGAGACACTGAGACACTGAGGCACAGAGACTCTGAGACACTGAGCCACAGAGACACAGGGACACTGAGACTCTGAGACACTGAGACACAGAGACTCAGAGATCCTGAGACTCTGAGACACTGAGACTCAGAGACGCTGAGAATCTGTGACACTGAGAAACAGAGGCCCAGAGACACTGAGACTCTGAGACACTGAGACACTGAGACACAGAGACACTGAGACTCTGAGGCACTGAGACACCGAGACACTGAGACACAGACACACTGAGAATCTGAGACACTGAGACTCTGAGACACTGACACACAGAAACACAGGGACACTGAGACACAGAGACACAGAGACTCTGAGAAACTGAGACACTGAGACTCTCAGACACTGTGGCACAGAGACACATTGACACTGAGACCCACAGACACTGAGACTCTGAGACAGTGGGACACACAGACACAGAGACACAGAGACACTGAGACTCTGAGACACCGAGACACAGAGACACTGAGACACAGAGGCACTGAGACACCGAGACACTGAGACGCCGAGACACAGAGACACTGAGACACGGAGACACTGAGACTCTGAGACACTGAGACACTGAGACAGACTCACAGATACACTGAGACACAGAGACACTGAGACTCGGAGACACTGAGACACAGCCACACAGAGACACTTAGACACAGATAAACTGAGACACTGAGACACTGAGACTCTGAGACACTGAGAATCTGAGACTCTGAGACACTGAGACTCTGAGACACAGAGACACTGTGACACAGAGACACTGAGACTCTGAGACTCTGAGACTCTGAGACACTGAGACACAGAGACACAGAGACACAGAGACACAGAGACACTGAGACACAGAGACACTGAGACTCTGTGACACAGGGACACTGAGTCACTGAGACACTGAGACACAGAGACACTGAGACACAGAGACACAGAGACACAGACTCTGACACACTGACTCACACAGACACTGAGACACAGAGACAATGAGACTCTGCGACACCGAGACACAGAGACACAGAGACACAGAGACACCGAGACTCTGAGACACCGAGACACAGAGACACCGAGACTCTGAGACACTGAGACACTGAGAAACTGAGACACTGAGACTCTGAGACACTGAGACACTGAGACACAAAGACACAGAGACACTGAGACACAGAGACACTGATACACTGAGACTCTGAGACTCTGAGACACAGAGACACTGAGACTCTGAGACACTGAGACACAGTGACACAGAGACACTGAGGCACAGAGACACAGAGACACTGAGACACTGAGACTCTGAGACTCTGAGACACAGAGACACTGAGACTCTGAGACACTGAGACACAGAGACACAGAGACACTGAGGCACAGAGACACAGAGACACTGAGACACAGAGACACTGAGACTCAGAGACATTGAGACACTGAGACTCTGTGACACTGAGACACAGAGACACAGAGACACTGAGACAGAGAGACACTGAGACTCTGAGACTCTGAGACACAGAGACACAGAGACTTAGATACAGAGACACTGAGACACAGAGACACAGAGACACTGAGACTCCGAGACACTGAGACACAGAGACTCAGAGAACCTGAGACTCTGAGACCCTGAGACACAGAGACACTGAGACACAGAGAAACAGAGACTCAGACACACTGACACACACACAGACTCTGAGACACAGAGACACTGAGACTCTGCGACACCGAGACACAGAGACACAGAGACACCGAGACACCGAGACACCGAGACTCTGAGACACCGAGACGCAGAGACACCGAGACTCTGAGACAATTAGACACTGAGAAACTGAGACACTGAGACTCTGAGACACTGAGACACTGAGACACAAAGACACAGAGACACTGAGACACAGAGACACTGATACACTGAGACTCTGAGAATCTGAGACGCAGAGACACTGAGACTCTGAGACACTGAGACACAGAGACACAGAGACACAGAGACACTGAGACTCTGAGACACTGAGACACTAAGACCCTGAGACACAGAGACACTGAGACACAGTGACACAGAAACACTGAGACACTGAGACACAGAGACACAGAGACTCTGAGACACTGAGACACAGAGACACAGAGTCACTGAGGAACTGAGACACTGAGACTCTCAGACACTGTGGCACAGAGACACAGAGACACTGAGACCCAGAGACACTGAGTTTCTGAGACACATGGGACACACAGACACTGAGACACAGAGACACTGAGACTCTGAGACACCGAGACACAGACACACTGAGACACAGAGACACTGAGACTCTGAGACACTGAAACTCTGAGACACTGAGACACTGAGACACAGAGACACAGAGACACTGAGACTCTGATACACTGCGACACTGAGACACAGAGACACTGTGACACAGAGACACTGAGACTCTGAGACTCTGAGACACAGAGACACTGAGACACAGAGACACTGTGACACTGAGACACTGAGACACAGAGACACCGAGACACCGAGACACTGAGACACCGAGACACAGAGACACTGAGACTCTGAGACACTGAAACACACAGACACTGAGACACTGAGACACAGAGACACAGAGACACTGAGACACTGAGAATCTGAGACACTGAGACACAGAGACACTGAGAGACAGAGACACAAAGACACCGAGACACAGAGGCACCGAGACACCGAGACACCGAGACACTGAGACACTGAGACACCGAGACACAGAGACACCGAGACATCGAGACACAGAGGCACTGAGATTCTGAGACACTGAGACACAGAGACCCCGAGACACCGAGGCACTGAGACTCTGAGACACTGAGACACTGAGACACAGGGACACTGAGTCACTGAGACACTGAGACACAGAGACACTGAGACACTGAGAAACAGAGGCCCAGAGACACTGAGACTCTGAGACACAGAGACACAGAGACTCTGAGGCACTGAGACACAGAGACACTGAGACAAAGAGACACTGAGACTCTGAGACACTGAGACTCTGAGACACTGACACACAGAAACACAGGGACACTGAGACACAGAGACACTGAGACACAGAGACACAGAGACACTGAGACACAGAGACTCTGAGACACTGAGACACTGTGACACAGAGGCACAGAGTCACTGAGAAACTGAGACACTGAGACTCTCAGACACTGTGGCACACAGACACAGAGACACTGAGACCCAGAGACACAGAGACACAGAGACTCTGAGACTCTGAGACACTGAGACACAGAGACACTGAGACACTGAGACTCTCAGACACTGAGACACAGAGACACTGAGACACTGAATCTCTGAGACACTGAGACACTGAGCCACAGAGACACAGAGACACTCAGACTCTGAGACACTGAGACACTGAGACACCGAGACACAGAGATACTGAGACACAGAGACACAGAGACACTGAGGCTCTGAGACACTGAAACAAACAGACACTGAGACACTGAGACACAGAGACAATGAGACACTGAGACTCTGAGACACTGAGACACCGAGACACTGAGACACAGAGACACTGAGACACTGAGACTCCGAGACACTGAGACACTGAGACTCTGAGACACAGAGACACAGAGACACAGAGACACTGAGACACTGAGAAACAGAGGCCCAGAGACACTGAGACTCTGAGATACAGAGACACTGAGACACAGAGACTCTGAGGCCGTGAGACACAGAGACACTGAGACAAAGAGACACTGTGACTCTGAGACACTGAGACTCTGAGACACAGAGACACAGAGACCCAGAGACACTGAGACTCTGAGACACTGAGACACAGAGACACCGAGACACAGAGACACAGAGACACTGAGACACTGAGACACAGAGACACTGCGACACTGAGACACAGAGACACAGAGACACTGAGACACAGAGTCACTGAGACACTGAGACACAGAGACACTGCGACACTGAGACACAGAGACACAGAGACACTGAGACACAGAGTCACTGAGACACTGAGACACCGAGACACCGATCACAGAGATACTGAGACTCTGAGACACAGAGACACTGAGACACTGAGACACCGAGACACAGAGACACCGAGACACAGAGACACTGAGACACTGAGACACTGAGACGCGAAACACCGAGACACCGAGACACTGAGACACAGAGACACTGAGACACAGAGACACTGAGACACTGTGACACAGAGACACTGAGACACAGAGACACTGAGACTCTGAGGCACTGAGACACTGAGACGCAGATACACTGAGACACAGAGACACTGAGACTCTGAGACACAGAGACACTGGGACTCTGAGACACTGACACACAGGAACACAGAGACACAGAGACACAGAGATACAGAGACACATGAGACTCTGAGACACTGAGACACAGAGACACAGAGAAACTGAGAAACTGAGACACAGAGACTCTGAGACACTGTGGCACAGAGACACAGAGACACAGAGACACTGAGACACAGAGACACTGAGAGTCTGAGACACTGTGACACACAGACACTGAGGCACAGAGACACTGAGACTCTGAGACACCGAGACACAGAGACACAGAGACACAGCGACACAGAGACACTGAGACACCGAGACACAGAGACACTGAGACACAGAGACACTGAGACACCGAGAAACAGAGACACTGAGGCACAGAGACACAGAGACAATGAGACTCTGAGACACTGAGACACAGAGACACAGAGATACTGAGACACAGAGACACTGAGACACTGAGACACCGAGACACAGTGACACTGAGACACAGAGACACTGAGACTCTGAGACACTGATACACAGAGACACTGAGACACTGAGACACAGAGGCACTGAGACACTGAGACAAAGATACACAGAGACACTGAGACACAGACTCTGAGACACTGAGACACTGAGACACGGAGACACAAAGACACTGAGGCTCTGAGACACTGAGACACAGAGACACTGAGACACAGAGACTCTGAGACACTGAGACACTGAGACTCTGAGACACAGAGACACAGATACACAGAGACACAGAGACACTGAGACACTGAGACACAGAGACACTGAGACACATAGACACTGAGAAACAGACACTCAGAGACTCAGAGATACTGAGACACAGAGACACTGAGACTCTGAGACACTGAGACACAGAGACCCTGATACACTGAGACACTGAGACTCTGTGACACTGAGACGCAGAGGCTCTGAGACACTGAGACACAGAGACTCTGACACACTGAGACACACAGACACTGAGACACTGAGACACTGAGACACTGAGACACTGAGACACAGAAACAATGAGACTCTGAGACACTGAGACACAGAGACACAGAGTCACTGAGGAACTGAGACACTGAGACTCTCAGACACTGTGGCACAGAGACACAGAGACACTGAGACCCAGAGACACTGAGTTTCTGAGACACATGGGACACACAGACACTGAGACACAGAGACACTGAGACTCTGAGACACCGAGACACAGACACACTGAGACACAGAGACACTGAGACTCTGAGACACTGAAACTCTGAGACACTGAGACACTGAGACACAGAGACACAGAGACACTGAGACTCTGATACACTGCGACACTGAGACACAGAGACACTGTGACACAGAGACACTGAGACTCTGAGACTCTGAGACACAGAGACACTGAGACACAGAGACACTGTGACACTGAGACACTGAGACACAGAGACACTGAGACACCGAGACACCGAGACACTGAGACACCGAGACACAGAGACACTGAGACTCTGAGACACTGAAACACACAGACACTGAGACACTGAGACACAGAGACACAGAGACACTGAGACACTGAGAATCTGAGACACTGAGACACAGAGACACTGAGAGACAGAGACACAAAGACACCGAGACACAGAGGCACCGAGACACCGAGACACCGAGACACTGAGACACTGAGACACCGAGACACAGAGACACCGAGACATCGAGACACAGAGGCACTGAGATTCTGAGACACTGAGACACAGAGACCCCGAGACACCGAGGCACTGAGACTCTGAGACACTGAGACACTGAGACACAGGGACACTGAGTCACTGAGACACTGAGACACAGAGACACTGAGACACTGAGAAACAGAGGCCCAGAGACACTGAGACTCTGAGACACAGAGACACAGAGACTCTGAGGCACTGAGACACAGAGACACTGAGACAAAGAGACACTGAGACTCTGAGACACTGAGACTCTGAGACACTGACACACAGAAACACAGGGACACTGAGACACAGAGACACTGAGACACAGAGACACAGAGACACTGAGACACAGAGACTCTGAGACACTGAGACACTGTGACACAGAGGCACAGAGTCACTGAGAAACTGAGACACTGAGACTCTCAGACACTGTGGCACACAGACACAGAGACACTGAGACCCAGAGACACAGAGACACAGAGACTCTGAGACTCTGAGACACTGAGACACAGAGACACTGAGACACTGAGACTCTCAGACACTGAGACACAGAGACACTGAGACACTGAATCTCTGAGACACTGAGACACTGAGCCACAGAGACACAGAGACACTCAGACTCTGAGACACTGAGACACTGAGACACCGAGACACAGAGATACTGAGACACAGAGACACAGAGACACTGAGGCTCTGAGACACTGAAACAAACAGACACTGAGACACTGAGACACAGAGACAATGAGACACTGAGACTCTGAGACACTGAGACACCGAGACACTGAGACACAGAGACACTGAGACACTGAGACTCCGAGACACTGAGACACTGAGACTCTGAGACACAGAGACACAGAGACACTGAGACACAGAGACACTGAGACACTGAGACACTGAGAAACAGAGGCCCAGAGACACTGAGACTCTGAGATACAGAGACACTGAGACACAGAGACTCTGAGGCACTGAGACACAGAGACACTGAGACAAAGAGACACTGTGACTCTGAGACACTGAGACTCTGAGACACAGAGACACAGAGACCCAGAGACACTGAGACTCTGAGACACTGAGACACAGAGACACCGAGACACAGAGACACAGAGACACTGAGACACTGAGACACAGAGACACTGCGACACTGAGACACAGAGACACAGAGACACTGAGACACAGAGTCACTGAGACACTGAGACACAGAGACACTGCGACACTGAGACACAGAGACACAGAGACACTGAGACACAGAGTCACTGAGACACTGAGACACCGAGACACCGATCACAGAGATACTGAGGCTCTGAGACACAGAGACACTGAGACACTGAGACACCGAGACACAGAGACACCGAGACACAGAGACACTGAGACACTGAGACACTGAGACGCGAAACACCGAGACACCGAGACACTGAGACACAGAGACACTGAGACACAGAGACGCAGAGACACTGAGACTCTGAGACACTGTGACACGGAGACACTGAGACACAGAGCCACTGAGACTCTGAGGCACTGAGACACTGAGACGCAGATACACTGAGACACAGAGACACTGAGACTCTGAGACACAGAGACACTGGGACTCTGAGACACTGACACACAGGAACACAGAGACACAGAGATACAGAGACACATGAGACTCTGAGACACTGAGACACAGAGACACAGAGAAACTGAGAAACTGAGACACAGAGTCTCTGAGACACTGTGGCACAGAGACACAGAGACACAGAGACACTGAGACACAGAGACACTGAGAGTCTGAGACACTGTGACACACAGACACTGAGGCACAGAGACACTGAGACTCTGAGACACCGAGACACAGAGACACAGCGACACTGAGACACCGAGACACAGAGACACTGAGACACAGAGACACTGAGACACCGAGAAACAGAGACACTGAGGCACAGAGACACAGAGACAATGAGACTCTGAGACACTGAGACACAGAGACACAGAGATACTGAGACACAGAGACACTGAGACACTGAGACACCGAGAAACAGAGACACTGAGGCACAGAGACACAGAGACAATGAGACTCTGAGACACTGAGACACAGAGACACAGAGATACTGAGACACAGAGACACTGAGACACTGAGACACCGAGACACAGTGACACTGAGACACAGAGACACTGAGACTCTGAGACACTGATACACAGAGACACTGAGACACTGAGACACAGAGGCACTGAGACACTGAGACAAAGATACACAGAGACACTGAGACACAGACTCTGAGACACTGAGACACGGAGACACAAAGACACTGAGGCTCTGAGACACTGAGACACAGAGACACTGAGACACAGAGACTCTGAGACACTGAGACACTGAGACTCTGAGACACAGAGACACAGATACACAGAGACACAGAGACACTGAGACACTGAGACACAGAGACACTGAGACACATAGACACTGAGAAACAGACACTCAGAGACTCAGAGATACTGAGACACAGAGACACTGAGACTCTGAGACACTGAGACACAGAGACCCTGATACACTGAGACACTGAGACTCTGTGACACTGAGACGCAGAGGCTCTGAGACACTGAGACGCAGACACACAGAGACACTGAGACACAGAGACTCTGACACACTGAGAAACACAGACACTGAGACACTGAGACACTGAGACACTGAGACACTGAGACACAGAAACAATGAGACTCTGAGACACTGAGACACAGAGACACAGAGACACTGAGACTCTGAGACACTGAGACACTGAGACTCTGAGACACTGAGACACAGAGACACAGAGGCTCTGAGAAACTGAGACACTGAGACACTGAGACACTGAGACTCTGAGACACAGAGACAAAAGACACTGAGACACAGAGACACAGAAACACTGAGACACTGAGACACAGAGACACTGAGACACTGAGACGCTGAGACACTGAGACACTGAGACACAGAAACAATGAGACTCTGAGACACTGAGACACTGAGACACAGAGACGCTGAGACTCTGAGGCACTGAGACACAGAGACACTGAGACACAGAGACACTGAGACTCTGAGACACTGAGACACTGAGACTCTGAGACACTGACACACAGAAACACAGGGACACTGAGACACAGAGACACTGAGACACTGAGACACAGAGACACAGAGACTCTGAGACACTGAGACACAGAGACACAGAGTCACTGAGGAACTGAGACACTGAAACACACAGACACTGAGACACTGAGACACAGAGACACAGAGACACTGAGACACTGAGAATCTGAGACACTGAGACACAGAGACACTGAGAGACAGAGACACAAAGACACCGAGACACAGAGGCACCGAGACACCGAGACACCGAGACACTGAGACACTGAGACACAGAGACACTGAGACACAGAGACACAGAGACCCAGAGACACTGAGACTCTGAGACACTGAGACACTGAGACACAGAGACACTGAGACTCTGAGACACTGAGACACAGAGACACAGAGACACAGAGACACTGAGACTCTGAGACACTGAGACACTGAGACACTAAGACCCTGAGACACAGAGACACTGAGACACAGTGACACAGAAACACTGAGACACTGAGACACAGAGACACAGAGACTCTGAGACACTGAGACACAGAGACACAGAGTCACTGAGGAACTGAGACACTGAGACTCTCAGACACTGTGGCACAGAGACACAGAGACACTGAGACCCAGAGACACTGAGTTTCTGAGACACATGGGACACACAGACACTGAGACACAGAGACACTGAGACTCTGAGACACCGAGACACAGACACACTGAGACACAGAGACACTGAGACTCTGAGACACTGAAACTCTGAGACACTGAGACACTGAGACACAGAGACACAGAGACACTGAGACTCTGATACACTGCGACACTGAGACACAGAGACACTGTGACACAGAGACACTGAGACTCTGAGACTCTGAGACACAGAGACACTGAGACACAGAGACACTGTGACACTGAGACACTGAGACACAGAGACACTGAGACACCGAGACACCGAGACACTGAGACACCGAGACACAGAGACACTGAGACTCTGAGACACTGAAACACACAGACACTGAGACACTGAGACACAGAGACACAGAGACACTGAGACACTGAGAATCTGAGACACTGAGACACAGAGACACTGAGAGACAGAGACACAAAGACACCGAGACACAGAGGCACCGAGACACCGAGACACCGAGACACTGAGACACTGAGACACCGAGACACAGAGACACCGAGACATCGAGACACAGAGGCACTGAGATTCTGAGACACTGAGACACAGAGACCCCGAGACACCGAGGCACTGAGACTCTGAGACACTGAGACACTGAGACACAGGGACACTGAGTCACTGAGACACTGAGACACAGAGACACTGAGACACTGAGAAACAGAGGCCCAGAGACACTGAGACTCTGAGACACAGAGACACAGAGACTCTGAGGCACTGAGACACAGAGACACTGAGACAAAGAGACACTGAGACTCTGAGACACTGAGACTCTGAGACACTGACACACAGAAACACAGGGACACTGAGACACAGAGACACTGAGACACAGAGACACAGAGACACTGAGACACAGAGACTCTGAGACACTGAGACACTGTGACACAGAGGCACAGAGTCACTGAGAAACTGAGACACTGAGACTCTCAGACACTGTGGCACACAGACACAGAGACACTGAGACCCAGAGACACAGAGACACAGAGACTCTGAGACTCTGAGACACTGAGACACAGAGACACTGAGAAACTGAGACTCTCAGACACTGAGACACAGAGACACTGAGACACTGAATCTCTGAGACACTGAGACACTGAGCCACAGAGACACAGAGACACTCAGACTCTGAGACACTGAGACACTGAGACACCGAGACACAGAGATACTGAGACACAGAGACACAGAGACACAGAGACACTGAGGCTCTGAGACACTGAAACAAACAGACACTGAGACACTGAGACACAGAGACAATGAGACACTGAGACTCTGAGATACTGAGACACCGAGACACTGAGACACAGAGACACTGAGACACTGAGACTCCGAGACACTGAGACACTGAGACTCTGAGACACAGAGACACAGAGACACTGAGACACAGAGACACTGAGACACTGAGACGCTGAGAAACAGAGGCCCAGAGACACTGAGACTCTGAGATACAGAGACACTGAGACACAGAGACTCTGAGGCACTGAGACACAGAGACACTGAGACAAAGAGACACTGTGACTCTGAGACACTGAGACTCTGAGACACAGAGACACAGAGACCCAGAGACACTGAGACTCTGAGACACTGAGACACAGAGACACCGAGACACAGAGACACAGAGACACTGAGACACTGAGACACAGAGACACTGCGACACTGAGACACAGAGACACAGAGACACTGAGACACAGAGTCACTGAGACACAGAGACACTGCGACACTGAGACACAGAGACACAGAGACACTGAGACACAGAGTCACTGAGACACTGAGACACCGAGACACCGAGACACAGAGATACTGAGACCCTGAGACACAGAGACACTGAGACACTGAGACACCGAGACACAGAGACACCGAGACACAGAGACACTGAGACACTGAGACGCGAGACACCGAGACACCGAGACACTGAGACACAGAGACACTGAGACACAGAGACACAGAGACCCAGAGACACTGAGACTCTGAGACACTGTGACACAGAGACACTGAGACACAGAGACACTGAGACTCTGAGGCACTGAGACACTGAGACACAGATACACTGAGACACAGAGACACTGAGACTCTGAGACACAGAGACACTGGGACTCTGAGACACTGACACACAGGAACACAGAGACACAGAGACACAGAGATACAGAGACACATGAGACTCTGAGACACTGAGACACAGAGACACAGAGAAACTGAGAAACTGAGACACAGAGACTCTGAGACACTGTGGCACAGAGACACAGAGACACAGAGACACTGAGACACAGAGACACTGAGACTCTGAGACACTGTGACACACAGACACTGAGGCACAGAGACACTGAGACTCTGAGACACCGAGACACAGAGACACAGAGACACAGCGACACTGAGACACTGAGACACCGAGACACAGAGACACTGAGACACAGAGACACTGAGACACCGAGAAACAGAGACACTGAGGCACAGAGACACAGAGACAATGAGACTCTGAGACACTGAGATACAGAGACACAGAGATACTGAGACACAGAGACACTGAGACACTGAGACACCGAGACACAGTGACACTGAGACACAGAGACACTGAGACTCTGAGACACTGAGACACAGAGACACTGAGACACTGAGACACAGAGGCACTGAGACACTGAGACAAAGATACACAGAGACACTGAGACACAGACTCTGAGACACTGAGACACTGAGACACGGAGACACAAAGACACTGAGGCTCTGAGACACTGAGACACAGAGACACTGAGACACAGAGACTCTGAGACACTGAGACACTGAGACTCTGAGACACTGAGACACAGAGACACTGAGACACATAGACACTGAGAAACAGACACTCAGAGACTCAGAGATACTGAGACACAGAGACACTGAGACTCTGAGACACTGAGACACAAAGACCCTGATACACTGAGACACTGAGACTCTGTGACACTGAGACGCAGAGGCTCTGAGACACTGAGACGCAGACACACAGAGACACTGAGACACAGAGACTCTGACACACTGAGACACACAGACACTGAGACACTGAGACACTGAGACACTGAGACACTGAGACACAGAAACAATGAGACTCTGAGACACTGAGACACAGAGACACAGAGACACTGAGACTCTGAGACACTGAGACACTGAGACTCTGAGACACTGAGACACAGAGACACAGAGGCTCTGAGAAACTGAGACACTGAGACACTGAGACACTGAGACTCTGAGACACAGAGACAAAAGACACTGAGACACAGAGACACAGAAACACTGAGACACTGAGACACAGAGACACTGAGACACTGAGACACTGAGACACTGAGACGCTGAGACTCTGAGGCACTGAGACACAGAGACACTGAGACACAGAGACACTGAGACTCTGAGACACTGAGACACTGAGACTCTGAGACACTGACACACAGAAACACAGGGACACTGAGACACAGAGACACTGAGACACAGAGACACAGAGACACTGGGACACGAGACTCTGAGACACTGAGACAGTGTGACACAGAAACACAGAGTCACTGAGAAACTGAGACACTGAGACTCTCAGACACTGTTGCACAGAGAGACAGAGACACTGAGACCCAGAGACACTGAGACTCTGAGACTCTGTGACACTGAAACTCTGCGACACTGAGACACTGAGACACAGAGACACAGAGATACTGAGACTCTGAGAAACGGAGACACAGAGACACTGAGACACTGAGACTCTGAGACACTGAGACACAGAGACACTGAGACACTGAATCACTGAGACACTGAGACACTGAGACACCGAGATACCGAGACACTGAGACACCGAGACACAGAGACACTGAGACAATGAATCACTGAGACACTGAGACACAGTGTCACAGAGACATTGAGATACAGAGACACTGAGACTCTGAGGCACAGAGACACAGAGGCACTCAGACTATGAGACACTGAGACACAGAGACACTGAGACACCGAGACACTGAGACACCGAGACACAGAGACACTGAGACACGGAGACACCGAGACACAGAGACTCTGAGACACAGATACTCAGAGGCACTGAGACTCTGAGACACTGAAACACACAGACTCTGAGACACTGAGACACAGTGACACTGGGACACAGAGACACTGAGACACTGAGACTCTGAGACACTGAGACACAGAGACACTGAGACACAGAAACAATGAGACACCGAGACACAGAGACACCGAGATACCGAGACAACGATACACAGAAACACTGATTCACTGAGACACTGAGACTCTGAGACACTGAGACACAGAGACACTGAGACAATGAATCACTGAGACACTGAGACACAGAGTCACAGAGACATTGAGACACAGAGACACTGAGACTCTGAGGCACAGAGACACAGAGGCACTCAGACTCTGAGACTGTGAGACACAGAGTCACTGAGACACCGAGACACTGAGACACCGAGACACTGAGACACTGAGACACGAGACACCGAGACACCGAGACACAGAGACACTGAGACACAGATACTCAGAGGCACTGAGACTATGAGACACTGAAACACAAAGACTCTGAGACACTGAGACACAGTGACACTGGGACACAGAGACACTGAGACACTGAGACTCTGAGACACTGAGACACAGAGACACTGAGACACAGAAACAATTAGACACCGAGACACAGAGACACCGAGATACCGAGACAACGATACACAGAGACACTGAGACACTGCGACTCTGAGACACTGAGACACAGAGAAACTGAGACACAGAGACACTGAGACACTGAGACACTGAGACTCCGAGACACCGAGACACCGAGACTCTGAGACACTGAGACACAGAAACACTGAGACACAGAGACACCGAGACACCGAGACTCCGAGAGACTGAGACACAGAGACACTGAGACACTGAGTCACTGAGACACTGAAACACAGAGACACTGAGACACTGAGACTCTGAGACACTGAGACACAGAGACACTGAGACACAGAGACACCGGGACACCGAGACACCGAGGCACAGAGACACAGAGACACAGAGACACTGAGACTCAGAGAAACTGAGACACAGAGACACTGAGATACTGAGACACAGAGACACTGAGACACTGAGAGACTGAGACACCGAGACACAGAGACACTGAGTCGCAGAGACACAGAGACACTGAGACTCTGAGACACTGAGACACCGAGACACCGAGACACCGAGACTCCGAGAGACTGAGACACCGAGACACAGAGACACTGAGACACAGAGACACCAAGACACAGAGACACCGAGATACCGAGACAACGATACACAGAGACACTGAGACACAGAGACACTGAGACACTGAGACTCTGAGACACTGAGACACAGAGACACTGAGACTCCGAGACACCGAGACACCGAGACACCGAGACACTGAGGCACAGAGACACAGAGGCACTGAGACTCAGAGAAACTGAGACACAGAGACACTGAGATACTGAGATACTGAGACACAGAGACACTGAGACACCGAGACACAGAGACACTGAGTCACAGAGAAACAGAGACACTGGGACTCTGAGACACTGAGACACAGAGACACTGCGACACTGAGATACTGAGACTATGAGACACTGAGACACAGAGACACAGTGAGACTGAGACTCTGAGACACTGAGACACCGAGACACAGAGACACCGAGACACCGAGATACTGAGACACTGAGACACTGAGACACCGAAACACAGAAACACCGAGACACAGAGACACTGAGACACCGAGACACAGAGACACCGAGACACAGAGACACTGAGACACAGAGACACTGAGACACTGAGACACAGAGACACAGAGACCCAGAGACACAGAGACTCTGAGACACTGTGACACAGAGACACTGAGACACAGAGACACTGAGACTCTGAGACACTGAGACACAGAGACTCTGTGACACTGAGACGCGGAGACACAGAGACACTGTGACACAGAGGCACTGAGAGTCAGAGACACTGAGACACTGAGACACAGAGGCACTGAGACACTGAGACAAAGAGACACAGAGACACTGAGACACAGACTCTGAGACACTAAGACACTGAGACACGGAGACACAGAGACATTGAGACTCTGAGACACTGAGACACTGAGACTCTGAGACACAGAGACACAGAGACACTGAGACACAGAGACACTGAGACACAGATACACAGAGAACTGAGACACATAGACACTGAGACACAGAGACACTGAGACTCTGAGACACTGAGACACAGAGACCCTGATACACTGAGACACTGAGACTCTGTGACACTGAGACACAGAGGCACTGAGACACTGAGACGCTGAGACGCAGAGACACTGAGACACAGAGACACAGAGACTCTAGACTCTGTGACACCGAGACACAGAGACACCGAGAATCTGAGACACTGAGACACTGAGACACAGACGCACTGAGACTCTGAGACACAGAAACAATGAGACTCTGAGACACTGAGACACAGAGACACAGAGACACAGAGACACTGAGACTCTGAGACACTGAGACACTGAGTCTCTGAGACTCTGAGACACTGAGACACAGAGACACAGAGGCACTGAGACACAGAGACACTGATACACTGAGACTCTGAGAATCTGAGACACAGAGACATTGAGACTCTGAGACTCTGAGACACTGAGACACAGAGACACTGAGACTCTGAGACACTGAGACTCTGAGACACAGAGACACTGAGACACAGAGAGACACAAACGCTGAGACACTGAGACACAGAGACACTGAGACAGAGAGACACTGAGAATCTGAGACACTGAGCCACAGAGACACAGAGACACAGAGACTAAGAGGCACTGAGACTCTGAGACACTGAGAAACAGAGGCCCAGAGTCACTGAGTCTCAGAGACACTGAGACACTGAGACACAGAGACACTGAGACTCTGAGGCACTGAGACACAGAAACACTGAGACACAGAGACACTGAGACTCTGAGACACTGAGACTCTGAGACACTGACACACAGAAACACAGGGACACTGAGACACAGAGACTCTGAGACACAGAGACACTGGGACACAGAGACTCTGAGACACTGAGACACTGTGAGACAGAGACACAGAGTCACTGAGAAACTGAGACACTAAGACTCTGAGACACTGTGACACTGAAACTCTGAGACACTGAGACACTGAGACACTGAGACACTGAGACACTGAGACATAGAGACACAGAGACACTGAGACTCTGAGACACTGAGACACAGAGACACTGAGACACTGAATTTCTGAGACACTGAGACACTGAGAAACTGAGTCACAGAGACACTGAGGCACAGAGACACTGAGACACTGAGACACTGAGACACGGAGACACCGAGACACAGAGACTCTTAGACACAGATACTCAGAGGCACTGAGACTCTGAGACACTGAAACACACAGACTCTGAGACACTGAGACACAGTGACACTGGGACACAGAGACACTGAGACACAGAGACACTGAGACACAGAAACAATGAGACACCGAGACACAGAGACACCGAGATACCGAGACAACGATACACAGAAACACTGATTCACTGAGACACTGAGACTCTGAGACACTGAGACACAGAGACACTGAGACAATGAATCACTGAGACACTGAGACACAGAGTCACAGAGGCACTCAGACTCTGAGACTGTGAGACACAGAGTCACTGAGACACCGAGACACTGAGACACCGAGACACAGAGACACTGAGACACTGAGACACGAGACACCGAGACACAGAGACACTGAGACACAGATACTCAGAGGCACTGAGACTCTGAGACACTGAAACACAAAGACTCTGAGACACTGGGACACAGTGACACTGGGACACAGAGACACTGAGACACTGAGACACTGAGACACAGAGACACAGAGACACTGAGACTCTGAGACACTGAGACACAGAGACACAGAGACACTGAATTTCTGAGACACTGAGACACTGAAACACAGAGACACTGAGACACTGAGACTCTGAGACACTGAGACACAGAGACACTGAGACACAGAGACACCGGGACACCGAGACACCGAGGCACAGAGACACAGAGACACAGAGACACTGAGACTCAGAGAAACTGAGACACAGAGACACTGAGATACTGAGACACAGAGACACTGAGACACTGAGAGACTGAGACACCGAGACACAGAGACACTGAGTCACAGAGACACAGAGACACTGAGACTCTGAGACACTGAGACACCGAGACACCGAGACACCGAGACTCCGAGAGACTGAGACACCGAGACACAGAGACACTGAGACACAGAGACACCAAGACACAGAGACACCGAGATACCGAGACAACGATACACAGAGACACTGAGACACAGAGACATTGAGACACTGAGACTCTGAGACACTGAGACACAGAGACACTGAGACTCCGAGACACCGAGACACCGAGACACCGAGACACTGAGGCACAGAGACACAGAGGCACTGAGACTCAGAGAAACTGAGACACAGAGACACTGAGATACTGAGATACTGAGACACAGAGACACTGAGACACCGAGACACAGAGACACTGAGTCACAGAGAAACAGAGACACTGGGACTCTGAGACACTGAGACACAGAGACACTGCGACACTGAGATACTGAGACTATGAGACACTGAGACACAGAGACACAGTGAGACTGAGACTCTGAGACACTGAGACACCGAGACACAGAGACACCGAGACACCGAGATACTGAGACACTGAGACACTGAGACACCGAAACACAGAAATACCGAGACACAGAGACACTGAGACACCGAGACACAGAGACACCGAGACACAGAGACCCAGAGACACAGAGACTCTGAGACACTGTGACACAGAGACACTGAGACACAGAGACACTGAGACACTGAGACACTGAGACTCTGAGACACTGCAACACTGAGATACTGAGACTATGAGACACTGAGACACAGAGACACAGAGAGACTGAGACTCTGAGACACAGAGACACCGAGGCACAGAGACACCGAGACACTGAGACACCGAGACACAGAGACACCGAGACACTGAGACACTGAGACACTGAGACACTGAGACACTGAGACTCTGAGACACTGAGACACAGAGACTCTGTGACACTGAGACTCGGAGACACAGAGACACAGAGACACTGAGACACTGAGACAAAGAGACACAGAGACACTGAGACACAGACTCTGAGACACTAAGACACTGAGACACGGAGACACAGAGACATTGAGACTCTGAGACACTGAGACACTGAGACTCTGAGACAAAGAGACACAGAGACACTGAGACACAGAGACACTGAGACACTGAGACACAGATACACAGAGATCTGAGACACATAGACACTGAGACACAGAGACACTGAGACTCTGAGAAACTGAGACACAGAGACCCTGATACACTGAGACACTGAGACTCGGTGACACTGAGACACAGAGGCACTGAGACACTGAGACGCTGAGACGCTGAGACGCACAGACACTGAGACACAGAGACACAGAGACTCTGAGACTCTGTGACACCGAGACACAGAGACACCGAGAATCTGAGACACTGAGACACTGAGACTCTGAGACACTGAGACACAGAGGCACTGAGTCACTGAGACACAGAAACAATGAGACTCTGAGACACTGAGACACAGAGACACTGAGACACTGAGACACTGAGACTCTGAGACACTGAGGCACTGAGGCACAGGGGCACTGTGACACTGAGACTCTGAGACGGTGTGACACTGAGAAACTGATGCAAAGAGACACTGAGACACTGAGACATTGAGACACAGAGACACTGAGACACAAAGACTCTGAGACACTGACACTCTGAGACACAGAGACACTGAGACTCACAGAAATCGAGACTCTGAGGCACAGAGACACAGAGACAATGAGACGCTGAGATACTGAGACACTAAGGCACAGAGTCACTGAGACACTGAGACACTGAGGCACAGAGACACAGAGACACAGAGACACAGAGACAATGAGGCGCAGAGGCACTGAGACACAGAGTTACTGAGAGTCTGAGACACTGAGACACTGAGACAATGAAACTCGGAGACACTGAGGCGCAGAGGCACAGAGACACTGAGACACAGAGACACTGAGACAATGAAACTCGGAGACACTGAGACACTTAGACACAGAGACATCGAGGCACAGAGACACAGGGACACTGAGACTCTGAGACACTGAGACACTGAGACACTGAGACACTGAGGCACAGAGACACAGAGACACTGAGGCACAGAGACACTGAGACCAAGAGACACAGAGACACTGAGACATTGAGACACAGAGACACTGAGACTCTGAGACACTGAGACACAGACACACTGAGACACTGAGACTCTGAGACACTGAGACACTGAGGCACAGAGTCACAGAGACACTGAGACACTGAGGCTCAGAGACACTGAGACCAAGAGACAGAGAGACATGGAGACTCTGAGACACTGAGGCACAGAGACACTGGGACACAGAGGCACAGAGACACTGAGACCAAGAGACACAGAGACACTGAGACATTGAGACACAGAGACACTGAGACTCTGAGACTCTGAGACACTGAGACACTGAGGCACCGAGACTCTGAGACACTGAGACACTGAGACACTGAGAATCTGAGACACAGAGACACTGAGGCACAGAGACACTGAGACCAAGAGACACAGAGACACTGAGACAGAGAGACACGGAGACTCTGAGACACTGAGGCACAGAGAGACTGAGACACTGAGACAACGAGACACAGAGACTCTGAGACACTGAGACTCAGGAACAATGAGACACAGAGACACAGAAACACTGAGGCACAGAGACACTGAGACAAAGAGACACTGAGGCTCTGAGACAATGAGACACTGAGACACTGAGACTCTGAGACACTGAGACACTGAGACAATGAGACACTGAGACACAGAGACACAGAAGCACAGGGACACAAAGACACTGAGACGCTGAGACACTGAGACACTCAGCACAGAGACACTGAGACACCGAGACACGGAGACTCTGAGACACTGAGACTCAGAGACATTGAGACGCAGAGACACAGAGACACTGAGGCACAGAGACACTGAGACTCTGAGACACTGAGACACTGAGACACTGAGACACAGAGACACAGATACACTGAGGCACAGAGACAATGAGACAAAGAGACACTGAGACACTGAGACACTGAGGCACAGAGGCACAGAGGCAATGAGACACTGAGGCACAGAGGCTCTGAGACACTGAGGCACAGAGATACTGAGACACAGAGTCACAGAGAAACTGAGACACAGAGACACTGAGACACAGAGACGCATAGACACTGAGACTCTGAGACACAGAGACACAGAATCACTGAGATCTGGAGACACCGACACTGAGACACAGAGACACTGAGACACTGAGACACAGAGACTCTGAGACTCTGAGACACTGAGACACTGAGACACAGAGACACTGAGACTCTGGGACACTGAGACACTGAGACACAGAGACACTGATGTGCAGAGGCACTGAGACACTGAGACAATGAAACTCGGAGACACTGAGACACTTAGACACAGAGACAAAGAGACACAGAGACACTGAGATTCTGAGACACTGAGACACTGAGGCACAGAGACACAGAGACACTGAGATACAGAGACACATAGACCCTGAGACACAGAGACTCTGAGACACTGAGACACTAAGGCACAGAGACACTGAGACACTGAGTCACAGAGGATCTGAGACACAGGGGCACTGAGACTCTGAGACACTGAGACACAGAGACACTGAGACACTCAGGCACAGAGACACTGAGACACAGAGACACTGAGAAACAGACACACAGAGACACTGAGACTCTGAGACACTGAGAGAATGAGACAATGAGACTCTGAGACACTAAGACACTGAGACACTGAGACACAGAGGCAAAGAGACTCTGTGACACTGAGGCACTGAGGCACAGGGACACTGTGACACTGAGACTCTGAGACTGTGTGACACTGAGAAACTGATGCAAAGAGACACTGAGACACTGAGACATTGAGACACAGGGACACTGAGACACAGAGACTCTGAGACACTGAGACACTGAGGCACAGAGACACTGAGACTCACAGAAAATGAGACTCTGAGGCACAGAGACACAGAGACAATGAGGCACAGAGACACTGAGACACTGAGACACAGAGACACTGAGACACTGAGAATGAGACTCTGAGACACTGAGAATGAGACTCTGAGACACTGAGACACAGAGACTATGAGACACTGAGACACTGAGACTCTGAGACTCGGAGACACTGATAATCTGAGACCTAGAGTCACAGAGACACTGAGGCACACAGACACAGATACACTGAGACACTGAGGTACACAGACATTGAGACAAAGAGACACAGAGACACTGAGACACTGAGATACAGATAAATTGAGACACTGAGGCACAGAGACACAGAGACTCTGAGACACTGAGACACAGAGACACTAAGACACAGAGGCACAGAGACACTGAGACACAGAGACACAGAGAAACTGAGTCTCTGAGACACTGAGACGCAGAGACACTGAGGCACAGAGACACTGAGACACAGAGACACTGAGACACTGAGACGTAGAGACACTGAGGCACTGAGACACTGAAACACGGAGTCAAGGAGACGCAGATACACTGACACTCTGAGACACTGAGACACAGAGTCATTGAGACACTGAAATTCTGAGACACTGAGACACAGAGACACTGAGGCACAGAGAAACAGAGGCACTGAGTCACAGAGACACAGAGATTCTGAGACACTGAGGCACAGAGACACTGAGACACTGAGGCACAGAGACACTGAGACACTGAGACACAGAAACACTGAGACGGTGAGAAGCTGAGACACTGAGACACAGAGGCACAGAATCACTGAGACTCTGAGACACTGAGACACTGAGACTCTGAGACACTGAGACACTGAGACACTGAGGCACAGCGACAATGAGACACAGAGACACTGATACTCTGAGACACTGAGACACAGAGATACTGAGACACTGAGACACAGAGGCACTGAGACTCCGAGACATAGACACACTAAGGCACAGAGGCACAGTGACACTGAGGCACAGTGACGCTGAGACTCTGAGACATCGAGACACCGAGACACTGAGACACTGAGAAACTGAGACACCGAGGCACAGAGACACAGAGACACTGAGAGTCTGAGACACTGAGACACTGAGACACAGAGACACTGTGACTCTGAGACACTGAGACACTGAGGAACAGAGACACTGAGACACTGAGACACTGAAACTTGAGACACTGAGAATGAGACTCGGAGACACTGAGACACTGAGACACAGAGACTCTGAGACACTGAGACACTGTGTATCTGAGATTCAGTGACACTGAGACACTGAGACACAGAGACACTGAGACTCTGAGACACTGAGACACTGAGACAATGAAACTCGGAGACACTGAGACATGTGACACAGAGACACAGAGCCACAGAGACACAGAGACAGTAAGATGCTGAGACACTGGGACACTGAGACACTGAGGCACTGAGACACTGAGACTCTGAGACACTGAGACTCTGAGACACTGAGGCACAGAGACACAGATACACTGAGGCACCGAGACACTGAGGCACAGGGACACTGAGACACAGAGACACTGAGACTCTGAGACACTGAGACCCGGAAACACTGAGGCACAGAGGCACAGTGACACTGAGACACTGAGGCACAGAGACACAGATACACTGAGACACTGAGGTACAGAGACATTGAGACAAAGAGACACAGAAACACTGAGACACTGAGACACAGATAAATTGAGACACTGAGGCACAGAGACACATAGACTCTGAGACACTGAGACACAGAGACACTAAGGCACAGAGGCACAGAGACACTGAGACACAGAGACACAGAGAAACTGAGTCTCTGAGACACTGAGACGCAGAGACACTGAGGCACAGAGACACTGAGACACAGAGACACTGAGACACTGAGACACTGAGACGTAGAGACACTGAGGCACTGAGACACTGAAACACGGAGTCAAGGAGACGCAGAGACACTGACACTCTGAGACAATGGGGCACAGAGACACTGAGACACTGAGACACAGAGTCATTGAGACACTGAAATTCTGAGACACTGAGACACAGTGACACTGAGGCACAGAGAAACAGAGGCACTGAGTCACAGAGACACAGAGATTCTGAGACACTGAGACACTGAGGCACAGAGACACTGAGACACTGAGACACAGAAACACTGAGACGGTGAGAAGCTGAGACACTGAGACACAGAGGCACAGAATCACTGAGACTCTGAGACACTGAGACACTGAGACTCTGAGACACTGAGACACTGAGGCACAGTGACAATGAGACACAGAGACACTGATACTCTGAGACACTGAGACACAGAGATACTGAGACACTGAGACACAGAGGCACTGAGACTCTGAGACATAGACACACTAAGGCACAGAGGCACAGTGACACTGAGGCACAGTGACGCTGAGACTCTGAGACATCGAGACACCGAGACACTGAGACACTGAGAAACTGAGACACCGAGGCATAGAGACACAGAGACACTGAGAGTCTGAGACACTGAGACACAGAGACACTGAGACACAGAGACACTGTGACTCTGAGACACTGAGACACTGAGGCACAGAGACACTGAGACACTGAGACAAAGAGACACTGAGACACTGAAACTTGAGACACTGAGAATGAGACTCTGAGACACTGAGACACTGTGTCTCTGAGATTCGGTGACACTGAGACACTGAGACAAAGAGACACAGAGGCACAGAGACACAGGGACAATAAGATGCTGAGACACTGGGACACTGAGACACTGAGGCACTGAGACACTGAGACTCTGAGACACTGAGGCACAGAGACACAGATACACTGAGGCACCGAGACACTGAGGCACAGGGACACTGAGACACAGAGACACTGAGACTCTGAGACACTGAGACCCGGAAACACTGAGGCACAGAGGCACAGTGACACTGAGACACTGAGGCACAGAGACACTGAGACAAAGAGACACAGAGACACAGAGACACTGAGATCTGGAGACTCAGAGACACTGAGACACAGAGGCAGAGAGATCCTGAGAGACAGAGACACTGAGACACAGTGACACTGAGATACTGAGGAACAGAGACACTGAGACACTGAGACACAGGGACTCTGAGACACTGACACACTGAGACACTGAGGCACAGAGACACTGAGACACAGAGACACTGAGACTCTGAGATACTGAGACACAGAGACTCTGAGACACTGAGACACTGAGAATCTGAGACACAGAGTCACAGAGACACTGAGACGCTGATGCACAGAGACACTGAGACACAGAGACACTGAGACACAGAGGCACTGAGGTCTGGAGACTCAGAGACACTGAGACACCGAGACAGAGAGTTCCTGAGAGACAGAGACACAGAGACACAGAGACACTGAGACACTGAGGAACAGAGACACTGAGACACTGACACTCAGAGACTCTGAGACACTGACACACTGAGACACTGAGGCACAGAGACATGAGACACAGAGACACTGAGACACAGAAACTCTGAGACACTGAGAATCTGAGACACAGATTCACAGACACACAGAGACACTGATGCACAGAGACAGTGAGACACAGAGACAAAGAGACACTGAGAAATGAGAATCTGAGAAACTGAGGCACTGAGACACTGAGTCACAGATACACTGAGACACTGAGACTCTGAGACACTGAGACACTTAGACACTGAGGCACAAAGACACAGAGAAACTGAGACACTGAGACGTAGAGGCACTGAGACACTGAGGCACAGAGACACAGAGAAACTGAGACTCTGAGACACTGAGACACTGAGGCGCTGAGACACTCAGGCACAGAGACACTGAGACACAGAGACGCTGAGCCTCTGAGACACTGAGACACTGAGGCACAGAGACAATGCGACACGGAGTCTAGGTGACACAGAGACACTGAGACTCTGAGACACTGAGACACTGAAATTCTGAGACATTGAGACACAGAGACACTGAGGCACAGAGAAACAGAAACTCAGAGGCAGTGAAAGTCTGAGGCACTGAGACACAGAGACACTGAGACGGTGAGACAATGAGACACTGAGATACAGAGACACAGAGTCACTGAGATCTGAGACACTGAGACACAGAGACATTGAGGCACTGAGACACAGGGACACTGAGACAAAGAGACACAGAGACACTGAAACTCTGAGACACTGAGACACTGAGGCACAGAGACAATGAGACACAGAGACACTGAGACTCTGAGACACAGAGACACAGAGACACTGAGACACTGAGACACAGATACAGAGGCACAGAGGCACTGAGACACTGAGACACAGAGACACTGAGAAACTAAGGCTCTGAGACACTGAGGCACAGAGACACAGAGACACAGAGACTCTGAGACACTGAGACACTGAGACACTGAGGCGCAGAGACAATGAAATACAGAGAAACTGAGACTCTGGAACACTGAGACACAGAGGCCCTGACATACTGAGACACATAGACACTGAGATGCAGACTCACTGAGACTCTGAGACACTGAAACACAGATACTGAGGCACCGAGGCACAGAGACACTGAGACACAGAGACACTGAGAAACTAAGGCTCTGAGACACTGAGGCACAGAGACACAGAGACACAGAGACACGGAGACTCTGAGACACTGAGGCACAGAGACACTGAGGCAAAGAGACACAGAGTCACTGAGACTCTGAGACACTGAGACACTGAGACGCTGAGGACCAGAGACAATGAGACACAGAGACACTGAGACTCTGAGACACTGAGACACTGAGACACTAATGCACAGAGACACAGATACACAGATTCACTGAGACACTGAGACTCTGAGACATTGAGAAACAGAGACTCTGAGAAACTGAGACACTGAGACTCTGAGACACTGAGACACAGAGACATTGAGACACTGACACACTGAGACACTGAGGCACGGAGACACTGAGACTCAGAGACTCAGAGAAACTGAGACTCTGAGACACTGAGACTCTGAGGCACAGAGACACTGAGACTCTGAGACTCTGAGACTCTAAGACATTGAGACACACAGACACTGAGATAATGAGACACATAGACACTGAGACACAGAGTCATTGAGAGTCTGAGACACTGAAATACAGACACTGAGGCACAGAGGCACAGAGACACTGAGACACTGAGACACTGAGACTCTGAGACACTGAGACTCTGAGACACTAAGGCAAAAAGAGACAGAGACATAGGTTCACTGAGACACTGAGACACTGAGACACTGAGGCACAGAGACACTGACACTCAGAGACACAGAGATACTGAGACACTGAGACACAGAGGCACAGAGACACTGAGACTCAGAGACACAGAGAAACTGAGACACTGAGACACAGAGACACTGAGACACAGAGGCGCTGAGGTACAGAGACACTGAGACACAGAGACACTGACACACTGAGGCACAGAGACACAGAGACACTGAGATAATGACACACTGAGACACTGAGACACTGAGGCACAGAGACACTGAGACACAGAGACATAGAGACAGAGAGACTCTGAGACACTGAGACACTGAGTCACTGAGACTCTGAGACACTGAGTCACTGAGATACTGAGCCACAGAGACACTGAGGCACTGAGACACAGAGACTCAGAGACACTGAGAACAGAGACATAGAGACAAAGAGGCACTGAGACACAGAGACACGGGGACTCTGAGATACTGAGACACTGAGACACAGAGACACTGAGATACTGAGTCACTGAGACACTGAAACACAGAGACAATGAGACACTGAGACTCTGAAGCACTGAAACAGTGAGGCACAGAGACACTGAGAAACTGAGACACTGAGACACTGTGACACTGAGGCACTGAAACACTGAGGCACTGAGTCTCTGAGACACTGAGACACTGAGGCACAGAGACACTGAGACACTGAGTCTCTGAGACACTGAGACACTGAGGCACAGAGACACTGAGACAAAGAGACAGAGAGACACATAGACAATGAGACACTGAGGCACAGAGATACAGAGACACTGAGGCACTGAAGCACAGTGACACTGAGGCACAGAGACACAGTGACACTGCGACTCTGAGACACTGAGGCACTGAGGCACAGAGACACAGAGACACTGAGAATGAAAGACACAGAGACACTGAGACACAGAGACACTGAGACAGTGAGACACAGAGAAACTGAGGCACAGAGGCCCTGAGACACTGAGACTCTGAGACACTAAGACACTGAGACACTGAGGCACAGAGACAATGAGACACAGAAACACAGAGACACAGAGATACTCAGACTCTGTGAGACTGAGACACTGAGTCACTGAGACACTGAGGCACAGAGACAGAGAGACACTAAGACACAAAGGCACAGAGACACTGAGACACTCAGACAAAGAGACACTGAGACACTGAGACTCTTATACACAGAGACAATGAGACACTGAGGCACAGAGACACTGAGACACAGAGACACTGAGACACTGAGGCACAGAGACACTGAGAAACGGAGACACGGAGACTCTGAGACTCTTATACACAGAGACAATGAGACACTGAGACACACAGACACTGAGACACAGAAACACAAAGACACTGTGACACTGAGACTCTGAGACACTGAGACACTGAGGCACTAAGACCTTGAGACACTGAGACACGGAGGCAAAGAGACACTGAGACACAGAGACACTGAGACTCTGAGACACACAGACACTGAGACACAGAGACACAGAGGCACTGATACACTGAGACACTGAGACACGGAGTCAAGGAGACGCTGAAACACTGAGACACTGAGTCTCTGAGACACTGAGGCACAGAGACTCTGAGACACTGAGACATTGAGGTACAGAGAGAAAGAGACACTGAGACACAGAGACACTGAGACACAGAAACACAGAGACACTAAGACACTGAGACTCTGAGACTCTGAGACTCTGAGACTCTGAGACACTGAGCCACTGAGACACAGAGACACTGAGACACTGAGACACTGAGACCATGAGACACTGAGACACGGAGGCACAGAGACACTGAGACACAGAGACACTGAGACTCTGAGACACAGAGACACTGATACACTGAGACACTGAGGCACTGATACTCTGAGACACTGAGACACAGTGACACTGAGAAACTGAGAAACTGAGACACTGAGACACTGAGACTTTGAGGCACCGAGACACAAAGACACTGAGACACTGAGACTCTGAGATACTGAGACACTGAGGCACTCAGACTCTGAGACACTGAGACACAGAGACACTGAGACACTGAGACTCTTCGGCACAGAGACACTGAGACACTAAGACCATGGACACAGAGACACTGAGACACGGAGGCACAGAGACACTGAGACACAGTGACACTGAGACTCTGAGACACTGAGTCACAGAGACACTGAGACACTGGACACTGAGACACGGAGACACTGAGGCACTGAGACACTGAGACACAGAGATACTGAGACACTGAAACACTGAGACTCAGAGACACTGAGACACTGAAACAATGAGACACAGAGAAATGAGAAACTGAGGCACTGAGACTCTGAGACACAGAGACACTGAGACTCTGAGACACTGAGGCACAGAGACAGAGAGACACAGAGGCACAGTGACTCTGAGACACTGAGACACTGAGACACTGAGGCACAGAGACACTGAGACACTGAGACTCTGAGACACTGAGACACAGAGACACTGAGAATCTGAGACACAGAGACACTGAGACACTGAGACACTGAGATACTGAGACACTGAGACACTGAGGCACAGAGATACTGAGACTCAGAGACACAGAGACCCTGAGACTCTGATACACTGAGACACTGAGACACGGTGGCACAGAGACACAGAGACACTGAGACTCTGAGACACTGACACACTTGGACACTGAGACACAGAGACACAGAGACACTGAGACACAGAGTCACTGAGACACTGAGACTCTGAGACTCTGAGACACTGAGGCACAGAGACACTGAGACAAAGAGAGACTGACACACAGAGACTCGGAGACACTGAGAATCTGAGACACAGAGACACTGAGACACAGAGACACAGAGGCACTAAGGCAAAGAGACACTGAGAACCAGAGACACTGAGACACAGAGACATAGAGACACTGAGTCTCTCAGACACTGAGACACTGGGGCACAGAGACATTGAGACAAAGAGACACTGACACACAGAGACTCTGAGACCCTGAGAATCAGAGACACAGAGACACTGAGACACAGAGACACAGAGGCACTAAGGCAAAGAGACATTGAGACCCAGAGACACTGAGACAAAGAGACATAGAGACACTGAGACTCTGAGACACAGAGAAACTGAGACATAGAGGCACCGAGACACAGAGACTCAGAGACACTGAGACAATGAGACACAGA
Source organism: Carcharhinus amblyrhynchos (assembly GCF_965287045.1). Classification (NCBI taxonomy): domain Eukaryota; kingdom Metazoa; phylum Chordata; class Chondrichthyes; order Carcharhiniformes; family Carcharhinidae; genus Carcharhinus; species Carcharhinus amblyrhynchos. Next base: position 1,114,441 of record NW_027649800.1, read on the forward strand.
GACACTGAGACTCTGAGACACAGAGACACAGAGACACTGAGACACTGAGATACAGAGACTCTGAGACTCTGAGACACTGAGACACAGAGACACAGAGCCACATAGACTCTGAGACACTGAGACGCAGAGACGCAGAGACTCTGAGACACTGAGACACCGAGACACTGAGGCTCTGAGAAACTGAGACACAGAGACACTGCAACGCTGAGACACAGAGAGACAGAGACAATGAGACACTGAGACATTGAGACAATGAGACGCAGAGACACAGAGACACAGAGACATTGAGACACTGAGTCACTGAGATACTGAGGCACTGAGGCACAGAGACACTGAGACACAGAGACTCTGAGATACTGAGACACTGACACACTGAAACACAGAGACAATGAGACACTGAGACTCTGAGGCACTGAAACAATGACGCACAGAGACACTGAGAAACTGAGACACTGAGACACTGTGACACTGAGGCACTGAAACACTGAGACACTGAGTCTCTGAGACACTGAGACACTGAGGCACAGAGACACTGAGACACTGAGTCTCTGAGACACTGAGACACTGAGGCACAGAGACACTGAGACACTGAGTCTCTGAGACACTGAGACACTGAGGCACAGAGACACTGAGACATAGAGACAGAGAGACACAATGACAATGAGACACTGAGGCACAGAGATACAGAGATACTGAGGCACTGAAGCACAGAGACACTGAGGCACAATGACACAGTGACACTGCGACTCTGAGACACTGAGGCACTGAGGCACAGAGACACAGAGACACTGAGAATGAAAGACACAGAGACACTGAGACACAGAGACACTGAGACACAGAGAAACTGAGGCACAGAGGCCCTGAGACACTGAGACTCTGAGACACTGAGACACTGAGACACAGAGACACTGAGACACTGAGGCACATAGACACTGAGACACAAAGACACAGAGACACTGAGACACTGGACACTGAGATACGGAGACACTGAGGCACTGAGGCACAGAGACACAGAGACACTGAGACACAGAGACACTGAGACACCGAGACTCTGAGACACTGAGACACAGAGATACTGAGACACTGAAACACTGAGACTCAGAGACACTGAGACACTGAGGCAGAGAGATGCTGAGACACAGAGAGACTGAGACTCTGAGACACTGTGACACTGAGACACAGAGACTCAGAAACACTGAGACACAGAGAAATGAGAAACTGAGGCACTGAGACTCTGAGACACAGAGACACTGAGACTCTGAGACACTGAGACACAGAGACACAGAGCCACATAGACTCTGAGACACTGAGACGCAGAGACGCAGAGACTCTGAGACACTGAGACACCGAGACACTGAGGCTCTGAGAAACTGAGACACAGAGACACTGCAACGCTGAGACACAGAGAGACAGAGACAATGAGACACTGAGACATTGAGACACTGAGACGCAGAGACACAGAGACACAGAGACATTGAGACACTGAGACACTGAGATACTGAGGCACTGAGGCACAGAGACACTGAGACACAGAGACTCTGAGATACTGAGACACTGACACACTGAAACACAGAGACAATGAGACACTGAGACTCTGAGGCACTGAAACAATGACGCACAGAGACACTGAGAAACTGAGACACTGAGACACTGTGACACTGAGGCACTGAAACACTGAGACACTGAGTCTCTGAGACACTGAGACACTGAGGCACAGAGACACTGAGACACTGAGTCTCTGAGACACTGAGACACTGAGGCACAGAGACACTGAGACACTGAGTCTCTGAGACACTGAGACACTGAGGCACAGAGACACTGAGACATAGAGACAGAGAGACACAATGACAATGAGACACTGAGGCACAGAGATACAGAGATACTGAGGCACTGAAGCACAGAGACACTGAGGCACAATGACACAGTGACACTGCGACTCTGAGACACTGAGGCACTGAGGCACAGAGACACAGAGACACTGAGAATGAAAGACACAGAGACACTGAGACACAGAGACACTGAGACACAGAGAAACTGAGGCACAGAGGCCCTGAGACACTGAGACTCTGAGACACTGAGACACTGAGACACAGAGACACTGAGACACTGAGGCACATAGACACTGAGACACAAAGACACAGAGACACTGAGACACTGGACACTGAGATACGGAGACACTGAGGCACTGAGGCACAGAGACACAGAGACACTGAGACACAGAGACACTGAGACACCGAGACTCTGAGACACTGAGACACAGAGATACTGAGACACTGAAACACTGAGACTCAGAGACACTGAGACACTGAGGCAGAGAGATGCTGAGACACAGAGAGACTGAGACTCTGAGACACTGTGACACTGAGACACAGAGACTCAGAAACACTGAGACACAGAGAAATGAGAAACTGAGGCACTGAGACTCTGAGACACAGAGACACTGAGACTCTGAGACACTGAGACACTGAGGCACAGAGACACTGAGCACTGAGACTCTGAGACACTGAAACACAGAGACACTGAGAATCTGAGACACAGAGTCACTGAGACACTGAGACACAGAGACACAGAGATACAGAGACACTGAGACACTGAGATACTGAGACACTGAGACACTGAGGCACAGAGATACTGAGACACAGAGACACAGAGACCCTGAGACTCTGATACACTGAGACACTGAGACACGGTGGCACAGAGACACAGAGACACTGAGACTCTGAGACACTGAGACACTTGGACACTGAGACACAGAGACACAGAGACACAGAGACACAGAGACACTGAGACACTGAGACTCTGAGACTCTTGGACACTTGGACACTGAGACACAGAGACACTGAGACCCAGAGACACTGAGACACAGAGACATAGAGACACTGAGTCTCTCAGACACTGAGACACTGAGGCACAGAAACATTGAGACAAAGAGACACTGACACACAGAGACTCTGAGACCCTGAGAATCAGAGACACAGAGACACTGAGACACAGAGACACAGAGGCACTAAGGCAAAGAGACATTGAGACCCAGAGACACTGAGACAAAGAGACACAGAGAAACTGAGACACAGAGGCACCGAGACACAGAGACTCTGAGACACTGAGACACAGAGACACTGCGACTCTGAGACACTGAAACACTCAGACACTGAGACACTGAGACACAGAAACACTGAGACTCTGAGACACAGTGACACAGAGACACTGAGACACTGAGATACAGAGACTCTGAGACACTGAGACACAGAGACACAGAGCCACATAGCCTCTGAGACACTGAGACACAGAGACACAGAGACAGTGAGACGCAGAGACGCAGAGACTCTGAGACACTGAGACACAGAGACACTGAGGCTCTGAGAAACTGAGACACAGAGACACTGCAACGCTGAGACACAGAGACACAGAGACAATGAGACACTGAGACATTGAGACACTGAGACACAGAGACACAGAGACATTGAGACACTGAGACACTGTGACTCTGACATACTGAGGCACTGAGGCACAGAGACACTGAGACACAGAGACTCTGAGATACTGAGATACTGACACACTGAAACACAGAGACAATGAGACACTGAGACTCTGAGGCACTGAAACAATGAGGCACAGAGACACTGAGAAACTGAGACACTGAGACACTGTGACACTGAGGCACTGAAACACTGAGACACGGAGTCTCTGAGACACTGACACACTGAGGCACAGAGACACTGAGACACTGAGTCTCTGAGACACTGAGACACTGAGGCACAGAGACACTGAGACACTGAGTCTCTGAGACACTGAGACACTGAGGCACAGAGACACTGAGACATAGAGACAGAGAGACACAATGACAATGAGACACTGAGGCACAGAGATACAGAGACACTGAGGCACTGAAGCACAGAGACACTGAGGCACAGAGACACAGTGACACTGCGACTCTGAGACACTGAGGCACTGAGGCACAGAGACACAGAGACACTGAGAATGAAAGACACAGAGACACTGAGACACAGAGACACTGAGACACTGAGACACAGAGAAACTGAGGCACAGAGGCCCTGAGACACTGAGACTCTGAGACACTGAGACACTGAGGCACAGAGACAATGAGACACAGAAACACAGAGACACAGAGATACTCAGACTCTGTGACACTGAGACACTGAGTCACTGAGACACTGAGGCACAGAGACACAGAGACACTAAGACACAAAGGCACAGAGACACTGAAACACTGAGATACAGAGACACTGAGACACTGAGACCCTTATACCCAGAGACAATGAGACACTGAGGCACAGATGCACTGAGACTCTGAGACACAGAGACGCTGAGACACAGAGGCACTGATACACTGAGAGACTGAGGCACAGAAACACTGAGACACAGAGACACCTAGACTCTGAGACACTGAGACACTGAGACATTGAGGCACAGAGAGAAAGAGACACTGAGACACAGAGACGCTGAGACACAGAGACGCTGAGACACAGAAACACAAAGACACTGTGACACTGAGACTCTGAGACACTGAGACACTGAGGCACTAAGACCTTGAGACACTGAGACACGGAGACACAGAGACACTGAGACACAGAGACACTGAGACACAGAGACACTGAGACTCTGAGACACTGAGACACTGAGGCACTAAGACCTTGAGACACTGAGACACGGAGGCACAGAGACACTGAGACACAGAGACACTGAGACTCTGAGACACAGAGACACTGAGACACAGAGACACAGAGGCACTGATACACTGAGACACTGAGGCACAGAGACACTGAGACACAGAGACACCTAGACTCTGAGACACTGAGACACTGAGACATTGACGCACAGAGAGAAAGAGACACTGAGACACAGAGGCACTGAGACACAGAAACACAGAGACACTAAGACACTGAGACTCTGAGACTCTGAGACACTGAGCCACTGACACACAGAGACACTGAGACTCTGAGACACTGAGACACAGAGAAACTGAGGCACAGAGGCCCTGAGACACTGAGACTCTGAGACACTGAGACACTGAGACACAGAGACACTGAGACACTGAGTCACTGAGACACTGAGGCACAGAGACACAGAGACACTAAGACACAAAGGCACAGAGACACAGAGACACAGAGACACTGAGACCATGAGACACTGAGACACGGAGGCACAGAGACACTGAGACACAGAGACACTGAGACTCTGAGACACAGAGACAGTGAGACACAGAGACACTGATACACTGAGACACTGAGGCACTGATACTCTGAGACACTGAGACACAGTGACACTGAGAAACTGAGACACTGAGAAACTGAGACTTTGAGGCACAGAGACACAGAGACACTGAGACACTGAGACTCTGAGACACTGAGGCACAGAGACACTGAGACACTGAGACACTGAGGCACAGAGACACAGTGACACTAAGACACAAAGGCACAGAGACACAGAGACACTGAGACACAGAGACACTGAGACTCTTATACACTGTGACACAGAGACACTGAGACACACAGACACTGAGACAGAGAAACGCAATGACACTGTGACACTGAGACTCTGAGACACTGAGACACTGAGGCACTAAGACTTGGAGACACTGAGACACGGAGGCACAGAGACACTGAGACACAGAGACACTGAGACTCTGAGACACAGAGACACTGAGACACAGAGACACTGAGACACTGAGACACAGAGAAACTGAGGCACAGAGGCCCTGAGACACTGAGACTCTGAGACACTGAGACACTGAGCCACAGAGACACTGAGACACTGAGGCACAGAGACAATGAGACACAGAAACACAGAGACACAGAGATACTCAGACTCTGTGACACTGAGACACTGAGTCACTAGAGCACTGAGGCACAGAGACACAGAGACACTAAGACACAAAGGCACAGAGACACTGAGACACTGAGACACAGAGACACTGAGACACTGAGACCCTTATACACAGAGACAATGAGACACTGAGGCACAGATGCACTGAGACTCTGAGACACAGAGACACTGAGACACTGAGACACAGAGGCACTGATACACTGAGACACTGAGGCACAGAGACACTGAGACACAGAGACACCTAGACTCTGAGACACTGAGACATTGAGGCACAGAGAGAAAGAGACACTGAGACACAGATACACTGAGACACAGAAACACAAAGACACTGTGACACTGAGACTCTGAGACACTGAGACACTGAGGCACTAAGACCTTGAGACACTGAGACACGGAGGCACAGAGACACTGAGACACAGAGACACTGAGACTCTGAGACACTGAGACACTGAGGCACTAAGACCTTGAGACACTGAGACACGGAGGCACAGAGACACTGAGACACAGAGACACTGAGACTCTGAGACACAGAGACACTGAGACACAGAGGCACTGATACACTGAGACACTGAGGCACAGAGACACTGAGACACAGAGACACCTAGACTCTGAGACACTGAGACACTGAGACATTGACGCACAGAGAGAAAGAGACACTGAGACACAGAGGCACTGAGACACAGAAACACAGAGACACTAAGACACTGAGACTTTGAGACTCTGAGACACTGAGCCACTGACACACAGAGACACTGAGACACAGAGACACTGAGACACAGAGAAACTGAGGCACAGAGGCCCTGAGACACTGAGACTCTGAGACACTGAGACACTGAGACACAGAGACACAGAGACAATGAGACACTGAGACATTGAGACACTGAGACACAGAGACACAGAGACATTGAGACACTGAGACACTGTGACTCTGACATACTGAGGCACTGAGGCACAGAGACACTGAGACACAGAGACTCTGAGATACTGAGATACTGACACACTGAAACACAGAGACAATGAGACACTGAGACTCTGAGGCACTGAAACAATGAGGCACAGAGACACTGAGAAACTGAGACACTGAGACACTGTGACACTGAGGCACTGAAACACTGAGACACGGAGTCTCTGAGACACTGACACACTGAGGCACAGAGACACTGAGACACTGAGTCTCTGAGACACTGAGACACTGAGGCACAGAGACACTGAGACACTGAGACACTGAGGCACAGAGACACTGAGACATAGAGACAGAGAGACACAATGACAATGAGACACTGAGGCACAGAGATACAGAGACACTGAGGCACTGAAGCACAGAGACACTGAGGCACAGAGACACAGTGACACTGCGACTCTGAGACACTGAGGCACTGAGGCACAGAGACACAGAGACACTGAGAATGAAAGACACAGAGACACAGAGACACAGAGACACTGAGACACTGAGACACAGAGAAACTGAGGCACAGAGGCCCTGAGACACTGAGACTCTGAGACACTGAGACACTGAGGCACAGAGACAATGAGACACAGAAACACAGAGACACAGAGATACTCAGACTCTGTGACACTGAGACACTGAGTCACTGAGACACTGAGGCACAGAGACACAGAGACACTAAGACACAAAGGCACAGAGACACTGAAACACTGAGATACAGAGACACTGAGACACTGAGACCCTTATACCCAGAGACAATGAGACACTGAGGCACAGATGCACTGAGACTCTGAGACACAGAGACGCTGAGACACTGAGACACAGAGGCACTGATACACTGAGACACTGAGGCACAGAAACACTGAGACACAGAGACACCTAGACTCTGAGACACTGAGACACTGAGACATTGAGGCACAGAGAGAAAGAGACACTGAGACACAGAGACGCTGAGACACAGAGACGCTGAGACACAGAAACACAAAGACACTGTGACACTGAGACTCTGAGACACTGAGACACTGAGGCACTAAGACCTTGAGACACTGAGACACGGAGACACAGAGACACTGAGACACAGAGACACTGAGACACAGAGACACTGAGACTCTGAGACACTGAGACACTGAGGCACTAAGACCTTGAGACACTGAGACACGGAGGCACAGAGACACTGAGACACAGAGACACTGAGACTCTGAGACACAGAGACACTGAGACACAGAGACACAGAGGCACTGATACACTGAGACACTGAGGCACAGAGACACTGAGACACAGAGACACCTAGACTCTGAGACACTGAGACACTGAGACATTGACGCACAGAGAGAAAGAGACACTGAGACACAGAGGCACTGAGACACAGAAACACAGAGACACTAAGACACTGAGACTCTGAGACTCTGAGACACTGAGCCACTGACACACAGAGACACTGAGACTCTGAGACACTGAGACACAGAGAAACTGAGGCACAGAGGCCCTGAGACACTGAGACTCTGAGACACTGAGACACTGAGACACAGAGACACTGAGACACTGAGTCACTGAGACACTGAGGCACAGAGACACAGAGACACTAAGACACAAAGGCACAGAGACACAGAGACACAGAGACACTGAGACCATGAGACACTGAGACACGGAGGCACAGAGACACTGAGACACAGAGACACTGAGACTCTGAGACACAGAGACAGTGAGACACAGAGACACTGATACACTGAGACACTGAGGCACTGATACTCTGAGACACTGAGACACAGTGACACTGAGAAACTGAGACACTGAGAAACTGAGACTTTGAGGCACAGAGACACAGAGACACTGAGACACTGAGACTCTGAGACACTGAGGCACAGAGACACTGAGACACTGAGACACTGAGGCACAGAGACACAGTGACACTAAGACACAAAGGCACAGAGACACAGAGACACTGAGACACAGAGACACTGAGACTCTTATACACTGTGACACAGAGACACTGAGACACTGAGACACACAGACACTGAGACAGAGAAACGCAATGACACTGTGACACTGAGACTCTGAGACACTGAGACACTGAGGCACTAAGACTTGGAGACACTGAGACACGGAGGCACAGAGACACTGAGACACAGAGACACTGAGACTCTGAGACACAGAGACACTGAGACACAGAGACACTGAGACACTGAGACACAGAGAAACTGAGGCACAGAGGCCCTGAGACACTGAGACTCTGAGACACTGAGACACTGAGCCACAGAGACACTGAGACACTGAGGCACAGAGACAATGAGACACAGAAACACAGAGACACAGAGATACTCAGACTCTGTGACACTGAGACACTGAGTCACTAGAGCACTGAGGCACAGAGACACAGAGACACTAAGACACAAAGGCACAGAGACACTGAGACACTGAGACACAGAGACACTGAGACACTGAGACCCTTATACACAGAGACAATGAGACACTGAGGCACAGATGCACTGAGACTCTGAGACACAGAGACACTGAGACACTGAGACACAGAGGCACTGATACACTGAGACACTGAGGCACAGAGACACTGAGACACAGAGACACCTAGACTCTGAGACACTGAGACATTGAGGCACAGAGAGAAAGAGACACTGAGACACAGATACACTGAGACACAGAAACACAAAGACACTGTGACACTGAGACTCTGAGACACTGAGACACTGAGGCACTAAGACCTTGAGACACTGAGACACGGAGGCACAGAGACACTGAGACACAGAGACACTGAGACTCTGAGACACTGAGACACTGAGGCACTAAGACCTTGAGACACTGAGTCCCGGAGGCACAGAGACACTGAGACACAGAGACACTGAGACTCTGAGACACAGAGACACTGAGACACAGAGGCACTGATACACTGAGACACTGAGGCACAGAGACACTGAGAGACAGAGACACCTAGACTCTGAGACACTGAGACACTGAGACATTGACGCACAGAGAGAAAGAGACACTGAGACACAGAGGCACTGAGACACAGAAACACAGAGACACTAAGACACTGAGACTTTGAGACTCTGAGACACTGAGCCACTGACACACAGAGACACTGAGACACAGAGACACTGAGACACAGAGAAACTGAGGCACAGAGGCCCTGAGACACTGAGACTCTGAGACACTGAGACACTGAGACACTGAGACACAGAGACACTGAGACACTGAGACACTGAGACTCTGAGACACAGAGACACTGAGACACAGAGACACTGAGACCATGAGACACTGAGACACGGAGGCACAGAGACACTGAGACACAGACACACTGAGACTCTGAGACACAGAGACAGTGAGACACAGAGACACTGATACACTGAGGCACTGATACTCTGAGACACTGAGACACTGAGACACTGAGGCACAGAGACACAGAGACACTAAGACACAAAGGCACAGAGACACAGAAACACTGAGACACAGAGACACTGAGACTCTTATACACTGTGAGACAGAGACACTGAGACACAGACACTGAGACACAGAAACGCAATGACACTGTGACACTGAGACTCTGAGACACTGAGACACTGAGGCACTAAGACCTGGAGACACTGAGACACGGAGGCACAGAGACACTGAGACACAGAGACACTGAGACTCTGAGACACAGAGACACTGAGACACAGAGACACAGAGACACAGAGGCACTGATACACTGAGACACTGAGGCACAGAGACACTGAGACACAGAGACACCTAGACTCTGAGACACTGAGACATTGAGGCACAGAGAGAAAGAGACACTGAGACACAGAGACACTGAGACACAGAAACACAAAGACACTGTGACACTGAGACTCTGAGACACTGAGACACTGAGCCGCTGACACACAGAGACACTGAGACACAGTGACACTGAGAAACTGAGACACTGAGACACTGAGACTTTGAGGCACAGAGACACTGAGACACTGAGACTCTGAGACACTGAGACACTGAGGCACAGAGACTCTGAAACACAGAGACACTGAGTCACTAAGACCCTGGACACAGAGACACTGAGACACTGAGGCACAGAGACACTGAGACACAGTGACACTGAGACTCTGAGACACTGAGTCACAGAGACACTGAGACACTGAGGCACAGAGACACTGAGACACAAAGACACAGAGACACTGAGACACTGGACACTGAGACACGGAGACACGGAGACACTGAGTCACTGAGGCACAGAGACACAGAGACACAGAGACACAGAGACACTGAGACACCGAGACTCTGAGACACTGAGACACTGAGACACAGAGATACTGAGACACTGAAACACTGAGACACTGAGTCACTGAGACACTGAGGCACAGAGACACAAAGACACAAAGGCACAGAGACACAGAGACACTGAGACACAGAGACACTGAGACTCTTATACACAGAGACAATGAGAAACTGAGGCACAGAGACACTGAGACTCTGAGGCACTGAGACACTGAGACTCTGAGGCACAGAGACACTGTTAAACGGAGACACTGAGACTCTGATACACTGTGACACAGAGACACTGAGACACTGAGACACACAGACACTGAGACACAGAAACACAATGACACTGTGACAGTGAGACTCTGAGACACTGAGACACTGAGGCACTGAGACACAGAGACACAGAGGCACTGATACACTGAGACACTGAGGCACAGAGACACTGAACACAGAGACACCTAGACTCTGAGACACTGAGACATTGAGGCACAGAGAGAAAGAGACACTGAGACACAGAGACACTGAGACACAGAAACACAGAGACACTAAGACACTGAGACTCTGAGACTCTGAGACACTGAGACACTGAGTCTCTGAGACACTGAGGCACAGAGACACTGAGAAACTGAGACACTGAGGCACAGAGACACTGAGACAAAGAGACTCTGAGACACTGAGACTCTGAGGCACTGAAACAGTGAGGCACAGAGACACTGAGAAACTGAGACACTGAGGCACTGAAACACTGAGACACTGAGTCTCTGAGGCACTGAGAAACTGAGGCACAGAGACACTGAGACACTGAGTCTCTGAGACACTGAGACACTGAGGCACAGAGACACTGAGACAAAGAGACAGAGAGACAAATAGACAATGAGACACTGAGGCACAGAGATACAGAGACACTGAGGCACTGAAGCACAGAGACACTGAGGCACAGAGACACAGTGACACTGCGACTCTGAGACACTGAGGCACTGAGGCACAGAGACACAGAGACACTGAGAATGAAAGACACAGAGACACAGAGACACAGAGACACTGAGACACTGAGACACAGAGAAACTGTGGCACAGAGGCCCTGAGACACTGAGACTCTGAGACACTGAGACACAGAGACACTGAGACACTGAGGCACAGAGACACTGAGACACAGAGACACCTAGACTCTGAGACACTGAGACATTGAGGCACAGAGAGAAAGACACACTGAGACACAGAGACACTGAGACACAGAAACACAGAGACACTAAGACACTGAGACTCTGAGACTCTGAGACTCTGAGACACTGAGACACTGAGCCACTGACACACAGAGACACTGAGACCCTGGACCATGAGACACTGAGACACGGAGGCACAGAGACACTGAGACACAGAGACACTGAGACTCTGAGACACAGAGACAGTGAGACACTGATACACTGAGACACTGCGGCACTGATAGTCTGAGACACTGAGACACAGTGACACTGAGAAACTGAGACACTGAGACACAGAGACACTGAGACACTGAGACTCTGAGACACTGAGACACTGAGGCACAGAGACACTGAGACACTGAGACACTCAGACTCTGAGACACTGAGACACAGAGTCACTAAGACACTGAGACTCTGAGACACTGAGGCACAGAGACACTGAGACAAAGAGACACTGACACACAGAGACTCTGAGACACTGAGAATCAGAGACACAGAGACACTGAGACACAGAGACACAGAGGCACTAAGGCAAAGAGACACTGAGACCCAGAGACACTGAGACACAGAGACATAGAGACACTGAGTCTCTCAGACACTGAGACACAGAGACACAGAGTCTCTGAGACACTGAGGTACAGAGACACTGAGACAAAGAGACAAAGAGACACAGAGACACTGAGACACTGAGACACAGAGAAACTGAGATACAGAGGCAACGAGACACAGAGACTCTGAGACACTGAGACACTGCGACTCTGAGACCTGAAACACTCAGACACTGAGACACTGAGGCACAGAGGCACAGAGACACTGAGGTACAGTGACAATGAGGCACTGAGGGACAGAGACACAGAGGCACTGAGGCACTGAGACGCTGAGACACGGAGACAGTGAGACACTAAGACACTGAGGTAAAGAGACACTGAGACACAGAGTCACAGAGACAATGAGACTCTGAGACACTGAGACACTAGGGCACAGAGACACAGAGACAGACAGACACTGAGACACTGAGAATCTGAGACACTGAGACTCTGAGACACTGAGGCACAGAGACACTGAGACACAGAGACACAGAGACTCTGAGAGACTGAGACACAGAGACACTGAGGCTCTAAGACACTGAGGCACTGAGGCACAGAGACACGAGACACTGAAAAACTGAGATACTGAGGCAAAGAGACAATGAGACTCAGAGTCACAGAGGCACAGAGACACTGAGACACAGAGACACTGAGGCACAGAGACACTGAGACACAGAGACACTGAGACACTGAGACACAGAGACACTGAGACACAGTAACACTGAGACTCAGAGACTCTGAGACACGGAGACACTGTGGCACAGAGACACAGCGACACTGAGACACTGAGATTCTGAGACACTGAGGCACAGAGACACAGGGACACTGAGACCTAGAGACACTGAGACACTGAGAATCTGAGGCACTGAGACTCTGAGACACTGAGGCACAGAGACACAGAGACACTGAGACCCTGAGACTGTGAGACACTGAGACTCTGAGACACAGAGACTCAGGGACACTGAGACTCTCAGACACTGAGACTCTGAGACTCTGAGACACAGGGACACTGAGACACTGAGACACAGATACACAGAGACTCTGCGACACTGAGACATCGAGACACTGAGTCACTGAGACACTGAGACACTGAGACACATAGACACTGAGACACAGAGACACAGAAACTCTGAGACACTGAGACACTGAGACACAGAGACACTGAGACTCTGAGACGCAGAGGCACAGAGACACAGAGTATCTGAGGCACTGAGACACTGAGACACAGATGCGCTGAGAGCCTGAGACACAGAGACACTGAGACTCTGAGACACTCAGACACGGAGACACAGAGACACAGATACACAGAGACACAGAGGCACTGAGACACTGAGACACTGAGACTCTGAGACACAGAGACACTGAGACACTGTGACACAGAAACACTGAGACACTGAGAAACTGAGACACAGAGACTCTGAGGCTCTGAGACACTGAGACACTGAGACACTGAGACACAGAGACTCTGACACACTGAGACACAGAGACACTGAGACTTAGAGATGCAGAGACTTTGAGACACTGAGACACTGAGACACTGAGACACTGAGGCACAGAGACACAGAGACAAAGAGACAGTGAGACTCTGAGGTACTGAGACACTGAGACACAGAGACTCTGAGACACTGGGACACTGAGACACTGAGACACAGAGACTCTGAGACACTGAGACACTGAGACTCTGAGACGCAGAGACACAGAGACACTGAAACACTGAGATACAGAGACACTGAGACACTGAGACCCTTATACCCAGAGACAATGAGACACTGAGGCACAGATGCACTGAGACTCTGAGACACAGAGACGCTGAGACAGTGAGACACAGAGGCACTGATACACTGAGACACTGAGGCACAGAAACACTGAGACACAGAGACACCTAGACTCTGAGACACTGAGACACTGAGACATTGAGGCACAGAGAGAAAGAGACACTGAGACACAGAGACGCTGAGACACAGAGACGCTGAGACACAGAAACACAAAGACACTGTGACACTGAGACTCTGAGACACTGAGACACTGAGGCACTAAGACCTTGAGACACTGAGACACGGAGACACAGAGACACTGAGACACAGAGACACTGAGACACAGAGACACTGAGACTCTGAGACACTGAGACACTGAGGCACTAAGACCTTGAGACACTGAGACACGGAGGCACAGAGACACTGAGACACAGAGACACTGAGACTCTGAGACACAGAGACACTGAGACACAGAGACACAGAGGCACTGATACACTGAGACACTGAGGCACAGAGACACTGAGACACAGAGACACCTAGACTCTGAGACACTGAGACACTGAGACATTGACGCACAGAGAGAAAGAGACACTGAGACACAGAGGCACTGAGACACAGAAACACAGAGACACTAAGACACTGAGACTCTGAGACTCTGAGACACTGAGCCACTGACACACAGAGACACTGAGACTCTGAGACACTGAGACACAGAGAAACTGAGGCACAGAGGCCCTGAGACACTGAGACTCTGAGACACTGAGACACTGAGACACAGAGACACTGAGACACTGAATCACTGAGACACTGAGGCACAGAGACACAGAGACACTAAGACACAAAGGCACAGAGACACAGAGACACTGAGACCATGAGACTCTGAGACACGGAGGCACAGAGACACTGAGACACAGAGACACTGAGACTCTGAGACACAGAGACAGTGAGACACAGAGACACTGATACACTGAGACACTGAGGCACTGATACTCTGAGACACTGAGACACAGTGACACTGAGAAACTGAGACACTGAGAAACTGAGACTTTGAGGCACAGAGACACAGAGACACTGAGACACTGAGACTCTGAGACACTGAGGCACAGAGACACTGAGACACTGAGACACTGAGGCACAGAGACACAGAGACACTAAGACACAAAGGCACAGAGACACAGAGACACTGAGACACAGAGACACTGAGACTCTTATACACTGTGACACAGAGACACTGAGACACTGAGACACACAGACACTGAGACAGAGAAACGCAATGACACTGTGACACTGAGACTCTGAGACACTGAGACACTGAGGCACTAAGACTTGGAGACACTGAGACACGGAGGCACAGAGACACTGAGACACAGAGACACTGAGACTCTGAGACACAGAGACACTGAGACACTGAGACCCTTATACACAGAGACAATGAGACACTGAGGCACAGATGCACTGAGACTCTGAGACACAGAGACACTGAGACACAGAGACACAGAGGCACTGATACACTGAGACACTGAGGCACAGAGACACTGAGACACAGAGACACCTAGACTCTGAGACACTGAGACATTGAGGCACAGAGAGAAAGAGACACTGAGACACAGATACACTGAGACACAGAAACACAAAGACACTGTGACACTGAGACTCTGAGACACTGAGACACTGAGGCACTAAGACCTTGAGACACTGAGACACGGAGGCACAGAGACACTGAGACACAGAGACACTGAGACTCTGAGACACTGAGACACTGAGGCACTAAGACCTTGAGACACTGAGACACGGAGGCACAGAGACACTGAGACACAGAGACACTGAGACTCTGAGACACAGAGACACTGAGACACAGAGGCACTGATACACTGAGACACTGAGGCACAGAGACACTGAGACACAGAGACACCTAGACTCTGAGACACTGAGACACTGAGACATTGACGCACAGAGAGAAAGAGACACTGAGACACAGAGGCACTGAGACACAGAAACACAGAGACACTAAGACACTAAGACACTGAGACTTTGAGACTCTGAGACACTGAGCCACTGACACACAGAGACACTGAGACACAGAGACACTGAGACACAGAGAAACTGAGGCACAGAGGCCCTGAGACACTGAGACTCTGAGGCACTGAGACACTGAGACACTGAGACACAGAGACACTGAGACTCTGAGACACAGAGACACTGAGACACAGAGACACTGAGACCATGAGACACTGAGACACGGAGGCACAGAGACACTGAGACACAGACACACTGAGACTCTGAGACACAGAGACAGTGAGACACAGAGACACTGATACACTGAGACACTGAGGCACTGATACTCTGAGACACTGAGACACTGAGACACTGAGGCACAGAGACACAGAGACACTAAGACACAAAGGCACAGAGACACAGAAACACTGAGACACAGAGACACTGAGACTCTTATACACTGTGAGACAGAGACACTGAGACACAGACACTGAGACACAGAAACGCAATGACACTGTGACACTGAGACTCTGAGACACTGAGACACTGAGGCACTAAGACCTGGAGACACTGAGACACGGAGGCACAGAGACACTGAGACACAGAGACACTGAGACTCTGAGACACAGAGACACTGAGACACAGAGACACAGAGACACAGAGGCACTGATACACTGAGACACTGAGGCACAGAGACACTGAGACACAGAGACACCTAGACTCTGAGACACTGAGACATTGAGGCACAGAGAGAAAGAGACACTGAGACACAGAGACACTGAGACACAGTAACACAGGGACACTAAGACACTGAGACTCTGAGACACTGAGACACTGAGCCGCTGACACACAGAGACACTGAGACACAGTGACACTGAGAAACTGAGACACTGAGACACTGAGACTTTGAGGCACAGAGACACAGAGACACTGAGACACTGAGACTCTGAGACACTGAGACACTGAGGCACAGAGACTCTGAAACACAGAGATACTGAGACACTCAGACTCTGAGACACTGAGACACAGAGACACTGAGTCACTAAGACCCTGGACACAGAGACACTGAGACACTGAGGCACAGAGACACTGAGACACAGTGACACTGAGACTCTGAGACACTGAGTCACAGAGACACTGAGACACTGAGGCACAGAGACACTGAGA
Organism: Carcharhinus amblyrhynchos; assembly: GCF_965287045.1. Classification (NCBI taxonomy): domain Eukaryota; kingdom Metazoa; phylum Chordata; class Chondrichthyes; order Carcharhiniformes; family Carcharhinidae; genus Carcharhinus; species Carcharhinus amblyrhynchos. The sequence continues at coordinate 1,132,187 of NW_027649800.1, forward strand.
CACAAAGACACAGAGACACTGAGACACTGGACACTGAGACACGGAGACACGGAGACACTGAGTCACTGAGGCACAGAGACACAGAGACACAGAGACACAGAGACACTGAGACACCGAGACTCTGAGACACTGAGACACTGAGACACAGAGATACTGAGATACTGAAACACTGAGACACTGAGTCACTGAGACACTGAGGCACAGAGACACAAAGACACAAAGGCACAGAGACACAGAGACACTGAGACACAGAGACACTGAGACTCTTATACACAGAGACAATGAGAAACTGAGGCACAGAGACACTGAGACTCTGAGGCACTGAGACACTGAGACTCTGAGGCACAGAGACACTGTTAAACGGAGACACTGAGACTCTGATACACTGTGACACAGAGACACTGAGACACTGAGACACACAGACACTGAGACACAGAAACACAATGACACTGTGACAGTGAGACTCTGAGACACTGAGACACTGAGGCACTGAGACACAGAGACACAGAGGCACTGATACACTGAGACACTGAGGCACAGAGACACTGAACACAGAGACACCTAGACTCTGAGACACTGAGACATTGAGGCACAGAGAGAAAGAGACACTGAGACACAGAGACACTGAGACACAGAAACACAGAGACACTAAGACACTGAGACTCTGAGACTCTGAGACACTGAGACACTGAGTCTCTGAGACACTGAGGCACAGAGACACTGAGTCTCTGAGACACTGAGACACAGAGACACTGAGAAACTGAGACACTGAGGCACAGAGACACTGAGACAAAGAGCCTCTGAGACACTGAGACTCTGAGGCACTGAAACAGTGAGGCACAGAGACACTGAGAAACTGAGACACTGAGACACTGAGGCACTGAAACACTGAGACACTGAGTCTCTGAGGCACTGAGAAACTGAGGCACAGAGACACTGAGACACTGAGCCTCTGAGACACTGAGACACTGAGGCACAGAGACACTGAGACAAAGAGACAGAGAGACAAATAGACAATGAGACACTGAGGCACAGAGATACAGAGACACTGAGGCACTGAAGCACAGAGACACTGAGGCACAGAGACACAGTGACACTGCGACTCTGAGACACTGAGGCACTGAGGCACAGAGACACAGAGACACTGAGAATGAAAGACACAGAGACACAGAGACACAGAGACACTGAGACACTGAGACACAGAGAAACTGTGGCACAGAGGCCCTGAGACACTGAGACTCTGAGACACTGAGACACAGAGACACTGAGACACTGAGGCACAGAGACACTGAGACACAGAGACACCTAGACTCTGAGACACTGAGACATTGAGGCACAGAGAGAAAGACACACTGAGACACAGAGACACTGAGACACAGAAACACAGAGACACTAAGACACTGAGACTCTGAGACTCTGAGACACTGAGACACTGAGCCACTGACACACAGAGACACTGAGACCCTGGACCATGAGACACTGAGACACGGAGGCACAGAGACACTGAGACACAGAGACACTGAGACTCTGAGACACAGAGACAGTGAGACACTGATACACTGAGACACTGCGGCACTGATAGTCTGAGACACTGAGACACAGTGACACTGAGAAACTGAGACACTGAGACACAGAGACACTGAGACACTGAGACTCTGAGACACTGAGACACTGAGGCACAGAGATACTGAGACACTGAGACACTCAGACTCTGAGACACTGAGACACAGAGTCACTAAGACACTGAGACTCTGAGACACTGAGGCACAGAGACACTGAGACAAAGAGACACTGACACACAGAGACTCTGAGACACTGAGAATCAGAGACACAGAGACACTGAGACACAGAGACACAGAGGCACTAAGGCAAAGAGACACTGAGACCCAGAGACACTGAGACACAGAGACATAGAGACACTGAGTCTCTCAGACACTGAGACACAGAGACACAGAGTCTCTGAGACACTGAGGTACAGAGACGCTGAGACAAAGAGACAAAGAGACACAGAGACACTGAGACACTGAGACACAGAGAAACTGAGATACAGAGGCAACGAGACACAGAGACTCTGAGACACTGAGACACTGCGACTCTGAGACCTGAAACACTCAGACACTGAGACACTGAGGCACAGAGGCACAGAGACACTGAGGTACAGTGACAATGAGGCACTGAGGGACAGAGACACAGAGGCACTGAGGCACTGAGACGCTGAGACACGGAGACAGTGAGACACTAAGACACTGAGGTAAAGAGACACTGAGACACAGAGTCACAGAGACAATGAGACTCTGAGACACTGAGACACTAGGGCACAGAGACACAGAGACAGACAGACACTGAGACACTGAGAATCTGAGACACTGAGACTCTGAGACACTGAGGCACAGAGACACTGAGACACAGAGACACAGAGACTCTGAGAGACTGAGACACAGAGACACTGAGGCTCTAAGACACTGAGGCACTGAGGCACAGAGACACGAGACACTGAAAAACTGAGATACTGAGGCAAAGAGACAATGAGACTCAGAGTCACAGAGGCACAGAGACACTGAGACACAGAGACACTGAGGCACAGAGACACTGAGACACAGAGACACTGAGACACTGAGACACAGAGACACTGAGACACAGTAACACTGAGACTCAGAGACTCTGAGACACGGAGACACTGTGGCACAGAGACACAGCGACACTGAGACACTGAGATTCTGAGACACTGAGGCACAGAGACACAGGGACACTGAGACCTAGAGACACTGAGACACTGAGAATCTGAGGCACTGAGACTCTGAGACACTGAGGCACAGAGACACAGAGACACTGAGACCCTGAGACTGTGAGACACTGAGACACTGAGACTCTGAGACACAGAGACTCAGGGACACTGAGACTCTCAGACACTGAGACTCTGAGACTCTGAGACACAGGGACACTGAGACACTGAGACACAGATACACAGAGACTCTGCGACACTGAGACATCGAGACACTGAGTCACTGAGACACTGAGACACAGAGACACAGAAACTCTGAGACACTGAGACACTGAGACACAGAGACACTGAGACTCTGAGACACTGAGACGCAGAGGCACAGAGACACAGAGTATCTGAGGCACTGAGACACTGAGACACAGATGCGCTGAGAGTCTGAGACACAGAGACACTGAGACTCTGAGACACTCAGACACGGAGACACAGAGACACAGAGGCACTGAGACACTGAGACACTGAGACTCTGAGACACAGAGACACAGAGACACTGAGACACTGTGACACAGAAACACTGAGACACTGAGAAACTGAGACACAGAGACTCTGAGGCTCTGAGACACTGAGACACTGAGACACAGAGACTCTGACACACTGAGACACAGAGACACTGAGACTTAGAGATGCAGAGACTTTGAGACACTGAGACACTGAGACACTGAGGCACAGAGACACAGAGACAAAGAGACAGTGAGACTCTGAGGTACTGAGACACTGAGACACAGAGACTCTGAGACACTGGGACACTGAGACACTGAGACACAGAGACACAGAGACTCTGAGACACTGAGACACTGAGACTCTGAGACGCAGAGACACAGAGACACTGAAACACAGAGACAAAGAGACACAGAGACACAGAGACACTGAGACACAGAAACACCGAGACACTGAGACACTGTAACACTGAGACACAGAGACAATGAGACTCTGAGACACTGAGACATTGAGACACTGTGACATTGAGACTCTGAGACACTGAGACATTGAGACAAAGAGACACTGAGACACTGACACACAAAGACACTGAGACACAGAGACTCTGAGACAATGAGACACAGAGACACAGAGACACTGAGACACTGAGACTCTGAGACACAGAGACACTGAGACACTGAGGCACTGTGACACTGAGACACAGAGACAATGAGACTCTGAGACACTGAGACATTGAGGCACTGAGACACTGAGACATTGAGACACTGAGGCATTGAGGCTCTGAGACACTGAGACATTGAGACACAGAGACACTGAGACACTGGCACACAGAGACACTGAGACACTGAGACTCTGAGACACAGAGACACTGAGACACTGAGGCACTGTGACACTGAGACACTGAGACATTGAGACTCTGAGACACTGAGACATTGAGACACAGAGACACAGAGACACTGAGACACTGGCATACAGAGACACAGAGACACTGAGACTCTGAGACACGGAGACACTGAGACACTGAGACGCAGAGACACTGAGACACAGAGACACTGAGACACAGAGACACAGAGACATTGAGACATGGAGACACTGTGACAGAGAGACACAGAGACTCTGAGACACTGATACACTGAGAAACTGTGACACTGAGACACAGAGACACTGTGACTCTGAGACACTCAGACATTGAGACACTGAGACACAGAGACACTGAGACACTGAGACACAGAGACACCGAGACACAGAGACACTGACAATCAGAGACACTGAGACACAGAGACACTGAGACTCTGAGACACTGAGACACAGAGACACAGGGACACTGAGACACAGAGACACTGAGACACAGAGATACTGAGACACTGAGAGACAGAGACACAGATGCACTGAGACACTGAGACAGAGAGACTCTGAGACTCTGAGACTCTGAGACACAGGGACACAGAGCCACAGAGACATTGAGACACAGAGACACAGAGACATAGAAACACAGAGACACAGACGCATTGAGACACTGAAACACAGAGACACAGAGGCGCTGAGAAACAGAGACACTGAGACACAGAGACATAGAGACATTGAGACACAAAGACACTGAGACAAGGAGACACAGAGGCACAGAGACACATAGACTCTGACACACTGAGGCACAGAGACACAGAGACACTGAGACACTGAGACACTGAGACTCTGAGATGCAGAGACCCTGTGACACAGAGACACTGAGACACTGAGACACAGAGACACTGAGACACAGAGACACAGAGACACAGAGATACTGAGACACAGAGAAACAGAGACTCTGAGACACTGAGACACAGAGACACTGAGACTCTGAGACACAGAGTCACAGAGACACAGAGATACAGACACTGAGACACAGAGACTCTGAGACTCTGAGACACTGAGACACAGAGACACTGAGAGATTGAGACACTGAGACATTGAGACACTGAGACGCTGAGGCACTGAGACACTGAGACACAGAGACACAGAGACACTGAGACTCTGACACACTGAGACAAAGAGACACTGAGACTCTGACACACAGAGACACAGAGACACTGAGACATAGAGACACAGAGACATTGAGACACTGAGACCCTGCGACACAGAGACACAGCGACACTGAGACACAGAGACACAGAGACTCTGAGACACTGAGACACTGAGACTATGAGACACAGAGACACTGAGACACTGAGACACAGAGCGACACAGACTCTGAGACACTGAGACACTGAGACACTGGGACACATAGACACAGAGACTCTGAGAAACTGAGACACAGACACTGAGACGCAGAGACACGGAGGCACTGAGACACAGAGACTCTGAGACTCTGAGGCACAGAGACTCTGAGACACTGAGACACAAGAGACAGAGACAGTGAGATACAGAGGCTCGGGGACACTGAGACACTGTGGCACTGAGGCACTGACACACTGAGTCACTGAGACACAGAGAGAATGAGACACTGGCACACTGAAACACAGAGACTCTGTGACACGGAGACACTGTGGCACTGAGGCACTGACACACTGAGACACTGAGCCACTGAGGCACTGAGACACAGGGACTCTGTGACACTGAGAGTCTGTGGCACTGAGTCACTGAGGCACTGAGACACAGAGGGACCGAGACACAGAGACTCTGAGACACGAAGACACAGAGACACTGAGACGCAGAGACGCAGAGACTCAGAGACACTGAGACACTGAGACTCTGAGACACTGAGGCACAGAGACACTGAGACACTGAGACACTCAGACTCTGAGACACTGAGACACAGAGTCACTAAGACACTGGGACTCTGAGACACTGAGGCACAGAGACACTGAGACAAAGAGACACTGACACACAGAGACTCTGAGACACTGAGAATCAGAGACAAAGAGACACTGAGACACAGAGACACAGAGGCACTAAGGCAAAGAGACACTGAGACCCAGAGACACTGAGACACAGAAACATAGAGACACTGAGTCTCTCAGATACTGAGACACAGAGACACAGAGTCTCTGAGACACTGAGACACTGAGGTACAGAGACGCTGAGACAAAGAGACACAGAGACACTGAGACTCTGAGACACAGAGAAACTGAGATACAGAGGCACCGAGACACAGAGACTCTGAGACTCTGAGACACTGAGACACAGAGATACTGCGACTCTGAGACCTGAAACACTCAGACACTGAGACACTGAGGCACAGGGACACAGAGACACTGAGGTACAGTGACAATGAGGCACTGAGGGACAGAGACACAGAGGGACTGAGGCACTGAGACGCTGAGACACGGAGACAGTGAGACACTAAGACACTGAGGTAAAGAGACACTGAGACACAGAGTCACAGAGACAATGAGACTCTGAGACACTGAGACACTAGGGCACAGAGACACAGAGACAGACAGACACTGAGACACTGAGAATCTGAGACACTGAGACTCTGAGACACTGAGGCACAGAGACACTGAGACACAGAGACACAGAGACTCTGAGAGACTGAGACACAGAGACACTGAGGCTCTAAGACACTGAGGCACTGAGGCACAGACACACAGAGACACTGAGAAACTGAGATACTGAGGCAAAGAGACAATGAGACTCAGAGTCACAGAGGCACAGAGACACTGAGACACAGAGACACTGAGGCACAGAGACACTGAGACACAGAGACACTGAGGCACTGAGACACAGAGACACTGAGACACAGTAACACTAAGACTCAGAGACTCTGAGACACGGAGACACTGCGGCACAGAGACACAGCGACACTGAGACACTGAGATTCTGAGACACTGAGGCACAGAGACACAGGGACACTGAGACCCAGAGACACTGAGACACTGAGAATCTGAGGCACTGAGACTCTGAGACACTGAGGCACAGAGACACAGAGACACAGGGACACTGAGACTCTGAGACACTGAGACACTGTGGCACAGAGACACTGAGACCCTGAGACTGTGAGACACTGAGACACTGAGACTCTGAGACACAGAGACTCAGGGACACTGAGACTCTCAGACACTGAGACTCTGAGACACTGAGACACTGAGACACAGATACACAGAGACTCTGCGACACTGAGACATCGAGGCACTGAGTCACTGAGACACTGAGACACTGAGACATTGAGACACTGAGACACATAGACACTGAGACACAGAGACACAGAAACTCTGAGACACTGAGACACTGAGACACAGAGACACTGAGACTCTGAGACACTGAGACGCAGAGACACAGAGACACAGAGTATCTGAGGCACTGAGACACTGAGACACAGATGCGCTGAGAGTCTGAGACACAGAGACACTGAGACTCTGAGACACTCAGACACGGAGACACAGAGACACAGAGACACAGAGGCACTGAGACACTGAGACACTGAGACTCTGATACACTGAGACACTGAGACTCTGAGACACTCAGACACGGAGACACAGAGACACAGAGACACAGAGGCACTGAGACACTGAGACCCTGTGACACTGAGACACTGAGACACTGAGACACAGATGCGCTGAGAGTCTGAGACACAGAGACACTGAGACTCTGAGACACTGAGACGCAGAGACACAGAGACACAGAGTATCTGAGGCACTGAGACACTGAGACACAGATGCGCTGAGAGTCTGAGACACAGAGACACTGAGACAAAGAAACACTGAGACACTGAGAAACTGAGACACAGAGACTCTGAGGCTCTGAGACACTGAGACACAGAGACTCTGACACACTGAGACACAGAGACACTGAGACTTAGAGATGCAGAGACTTTGAGACACTGAGACACAGAGACACTGAGGCACAGAGAGACAGAGGCAAAGAGACAGTGAGACTCTGAGGTACTGAGACACTGAGACACAGAGACTCTGAGACACTGGGACACTGAGACACTGAGACACAGAGACACAGAGACTCTGAGACACTGAGACACTGAGACACTGAGACACTGAGACACAGAAACACCGAGACACTGAGACACTGTAACACTGAGACACAGAGACAATGAGACTCTGAGACAGTGAGACATTGAGACACTGAGACACTGAGACACAGAGACACTGAGGCACAGAGACACTGAGGCACAGAGACACAGAGACATTGAGACATGGAGACACTGAGACACAGAGACACAGAGACTCTGGGACACTGATACACTGAGAAACTGTGACACTGAGACACAGAGACACTGTGACTCTGAGACACTCAGACATTGAGACACTGAGACACAGAGACACTGAGACACTGAGACACCGAGACACAGAGACACTGACACTCAGAGACACTGAGACACAGAGACACAGAGACACTGAGACTCTGAGACACTGAGACACAGAGACACAGGGACACTGAGACACAGAGACACTGAGACACAGAGATACTGAGACACTGAGACACATAGACACAGATGCACTGAGACACTGAGACAGAGAGACTCTGAGACTCTGAGACACTGAGACACAGAGACTCAGAGCCAGAGAGACATTGAGACACAGAGACACAGAGACATAGAAACACAGAGACACAGACGCATTGAGACACTGAAACACAGAGACACAGAGGCGCTGAGAAACAGAGACACTGAGACACAGAGACATGGAGACATTGAGACACAAAGACACTGAGACAAGGAGACACAGAGACACAGAGACACATAGACTCTGACACACTGAGGCACAGAGACACAGAGACACTGAGACACTGAGACACAGAGACTCAGACACTCTGAGACACTGAGACACTGAGACTCTGAGATGCAGAGACCCTGTGACACAGAGACACTGAGACACTGAGACACAGAGACACTGAGACACAGAGACACTGAGACACAGAGACACAGAGATACTGAGACACAGAGAAACAGAGACTCTGAGACACTGAGACACAGAGACACTGAGACTCTGAGATACTCAGACACTGAGACACAGAGACACAGAGGCACAGAGACACTGAGACAAAGAGACACTGAGACACAGAGACACTGAGACTCTGAGACACAGAGTCACAGAGACACAGAGATACAGAGACACTGAGACACAGAGACTCTGAGACTCTGAGACACTGAGACACTGAGACACTGAGAGATTGAGACACTGAGACACTGAGACATTGAGACACTGAGGCACTGAGACACTGAGACACAGAGACACAGAAACACTGAGACTCTGACACACTGAGACAAAGAGACACTGAGACTCTGACACACAGAGACACAGAGACACTGAGACATAGAGACACAGAGACATTGAGACACTGAGACCCTGCGACACAGAGACACAGAGACACTGAGACACAGAGACACAGAGACTCTGAGACACTGAGACACTGAGACTATGAGACACAGAGACACTGAGACACTGAGACACAGAGACACACAGACTCTGAGACACTGAGACACTGAGACACTGGGACACATAGACACAGAGACTCTGAGAAACTTAGACACAGACACTGAGACGCAGGGACAGGGAGGCACTGAGACACAGAGACTCTGAGACTCTGAGGCACTGAGACTCTGAGACACTGAGACACAAGAGACAGAGACAGTGAGATACAGAGGCTCGGGGACACTGAGACACTGTGGCACTGAGGCACTGACACACTGAGTCACTGAGACACAGAGAGAATGAGACACTGACACACTGAAACACAGAAACTCTGTGACACGGAGACACTGTGGCACTGAGGCACTGACACACTGAGACACTGAGCCACTGAGGCACTGAGACACAGGGACTCTGTGACACTGAGAGTCTGTGGCACTGAGTCACTGAGGCACTGAGACACAGAGGGACCGAGACACAGAGACTCTGAGACACGAAGACACAGAGACACTGAGACGCAGAGACGCAGAGACTCAGAGACACTGAGACACTGAGACACTGAGACTCTGAGACACTGAGACACAGAGACACTGAGACACTGAGACACAGATACACAGAGACTCTGAGACACCGAGACATTGAGAAACTGAGTCACGGAGACACTGAGACATTGAGACACTGAGACACTGAGACACAGAGACACTGAGACACTGAGACACTCAGACTCTGAGACACTGAGACACAGAGTCACTAAGACACTGAGACTCTGAGACACTGAGGCACAGAGACACTGAGACAAAGAGACACTGACACACAGAGACTCTGAGACACTGAGAATCAGAGACAAAGAGACACTGAGACACAGAGACACAGAGGCACTAAGGCAAAGAGACACTGAGACCCAGAGACACTGAGACACAGAAACATAGAGACACTGAGTCTCTCAGATACTGAGACACAGAGACACAGAGTCTCTGAGACACTGAGACACTGAGACACAGAGATACTGCGACTCTGAGACCTGAAACACTCAGACACTGAGACACTGAGGCACAGAGACACAGAGACACTGAGGTACAGTGACAATGAGGCACTGAGGGACAGAGACACAGAGGCACTGAGGCACTGAGACGCTGAGACACGGAGACAGTGAGACACTAAGACACTGAGGTAAAGAGACACTGAGACACAGAGTCACAGAGAAAATGAGACTCTGAGACACTGAGACACTGAGGCACTAGGGCACAGAGACACAGAGACAGACAGACACTGAGACACTGAGAATCTGAGACACTGAGACTCTGAGACACTGAGGCACAGAGACACTGAGACACAGAGACACAGAGACTCTGAGAGACTGAGAAACAGAGACACTGAGGCTCTAAGACACTGAGGCACTGAGGCACAGAGACACAGAGACACTGAGAAACTGAGATACTGAGGCAAAGAGACAATGAGACTCAGAGTCACAGAGGCACAGAGACACTGAGACACAGAGACACTGAGGCACAGAGACACTGAGACACAGAGACACTGAGGCACTGCGACACAGAGACACTGAGACACAGTAACACTAAGACTCAGAGACTCTGAGACACGGAGACACTGTGGCACAGAGACACAGCGACACTGAGACACTGAGATTCTGAGACACTGAGGCACAGAGACACAGGGACACTGAGACCCAGAGACACTGAGACACTGAGAATCTGAGGCACTGAGACTCTGAGACACTGAGGCACAGAGACACAGAGACACAGGGACACTGAGACTCTGAGACACTGAGACACTGTGGCACAGAGACACTGAGACCCTGAGACTGTGAGACACTGAGACACTGAGACTCTGAGACACAGAGACTCAGTGACACTGAGACTCTCAGACACTGAGACTCTGAGACACTGAGACACTGAGACACAGATACACAGAGACTCTGCGACACTGAGACATCGAGACACTGAGTCACTGAGACACTGAGACACTGAGACATTGAGACACTGAGACACATAGACACTGAGACACAGAGACACAGAAACTCTGAGACACTGAGACACTGAGACACAGAGACACTGAGACTCTGAGACACTGAGACGCAGAGACACAGAGACACAGAGTATCTGAGGCACTGAGACACTGAGACACAGATGCGCTGAGAGTCTGAGACACAGAGACACTGAGACTCTGAGACACTCAGACACGGAGACACAGAGACACAGAGACACAGAGACACAGAGGCACTGAGACACAGAGGCACTGAGACACTGAGACACTGAGACTCTGAGACACAGAGACACAGAGACACTGAGACACAGAAACACTGAGACACTGAGAAACTGAGACACAGAGACTCTGAGGCTCTGAGACACTGAGACACAGAGACTCTGACACACTGAGACACAGAGACACTGAGACTTAGAGATGCAGAGACTTTGAGACACTGAGACACAGAGACACTGAGACACTGAGGCACAGAGAGACAGAGACAAAGAGACAGTGAGACTCTGAGGTACTGAGACACTGAGACCCAGAGACTCTGAGACACTGGGACACTGAGACACTGAGACACAGAGACACAGAGACTCTGAGACACTGAGACACTGAGACACTGAGACACTGAGACACAGAAACACCGAGACACTGAGACACTGTAACACTGAGACACAGAGACAATGAGACTCTGAGACAGTGAGACATTGAGACACTGAGACACTGAGACATTGAGACACAGAGACACTGAGACACTGACACACAGAGACACTGAGACACAGAGACTCTGAGACAATGAGACACAGAGACACAGAGACACTGAGACATTGAGACTCTGAGACACAGAGACACTGAGACACTGAGGCACTGTGACACTGAGACACAGAGACAATGAGACTCTGAGACACTGAGACATTGAGGCACTGAGACACTGAGACATTGAGACACTGAGGCATTGAGGCTCTGAGACACTGAGACATTGAGACACAGAGACACTGAGACACTGGCACACAGAGACACAGAGACACTGAGACTCTGAGACACGGAGACACTGAGACACTGAGACACTGAGACGCAGAGACACTGAGACACAGAGACACTGAGGCACAGAGACACTGAGACACAGAGACACTGAGACATGGAGACGCTGAGACACAGAGACACAGAGACACAGAGACTCTGGGACACTGATACACTGAGAAACTGTGACACTGAGACACAGAGACACTGTGACTCTGAGACACTCAGACATTGAGACACTGAGACACAGAGACACTGAGACACTGAGACACAGAGACACCGAGACCAGAGACACTGACACTCAGAGACACTGAGACACAGAGACACTGAGACACTGAGACTCTGAGACACTGAGACACAGAGACACAGGGGACACTGAGACACAGAGACACTGAGACACAGAGATACTGAGACACTGAGACACAGAGACACAGATGCACTGAAACACTGAGACAGAGAGACTCTGAGACTCTGAGACACTGAGACACAGAGACTCAGAGCCAGAGAGACATTGAGACACAGAGACACAGAGACATAGAAACACAGAGACACAGACGCATTGAGACACTGAAACACAGGAGACACAGAGGCGCTGAGAAACAGAGACACTGAGACACAGAGACATGGAGACATTGAGACACAAAGACACTGAGACAAGGAGACACAGAGACACAGAGACACATAGACTCTGACACACTGAGGCACAGAGACACAGAGACACTGAGACACTGAGACTCAGACACTCTGAGACACTGAGACACTGAGACTCTGAGATGCAGAGACCCTGTGACACAGAGACACTGAGACACTGAGACACAGAGACACTGAGACACAGAGACACTGAGACACAGAGACACAGAGATACTGAGACACAGAGAAACAGAGACTCTGAGACACTGAGACACAGAGACACTGAGACTCTGAGATACTCAGACACGGAGACACAGAGACACAGAGGCACAGAGACACTGAGACAAAGAGACACTGAGACACAGAGACACTGAGACTCTGAGACACAGAGTCACAGAGACACAGAGATACAGAGACACTGAGACACAGAGACTCTGAGACTCTGAGACACTGAGACACTGAGAGATTGAGACACTGAGACACTGAGGCACTGAGACACTGAGGCACTGAGACACTGAGACACAGAGACACAGAGACACTGAGACTCTGACACACTGAGACAAAGAGACACTGAGACTCTGACACACAGAGACACAGAGACACTGAGACATAGAGACACAGAGACATTGAGACACTGAGACCCTGCGACACAGAGACACAGAGACACTGAGACACAGAGACACAGAGACTCTGAGACACTGAGACACTGAGACTATGAGACACAGAGACACTGAGACACTGAGACACAGAGACACACAGACTCTGAGACACTGAGACACTGAGACACTGAACACTGGGACACATAGACACAGAGACTCTGAGAAACTTAGACACAGACACTGAGACGCAGGGACACGGAGGCACTGAGACACAGAGACTCTGAGACTCTGAGGCACTGAGACTCTGAGACACTGAGACACAAGAGACAGAGACAGTGAGATACAGAGGCTCGGGGACACTGAGACACTGTGGCACTGAGGCACTGACACACTGAGTCACTGAGACACAGAGAGAATGAGACACTGACACACTGAAACACAGAAACTCTGTGACACGGAGACACTGTGGCACTGAGGCACTGACACAATGAGACACTGAGCCACTGAGGCACTGAGACACAGGGACTCTGTGACACTGAGAGTCTGTGGCACTGAGTCACTGAGGCACTGAGACACAGAGGGACCGAGACACAGAGACTCTGAGACACGAAGACACAGAGACACTGAGACGCAGAGACGCAGAGACTCAGAGACACTGAGACACTGAGACTCTGAGACACTGAGACACAGAGACACTGAGACACTGAGACACAGATACACAGAGACTCTGAGACACCGAGACATTGAGAAACTGAGTCACGGAGACACTGAGACATTGAGACACTGAGACACTGAGACACAGAGACTCTGAAACACTGAGACACTGAGACACTGAGACACTGAGACATTGAGACACTGAGACACTGAGACACTGAGACACAGAGACAGAGAGACACAGAGACACTGAGACTCTGACACACAGAGACACAGAGACACAGAGACACTGAGACACAGAGACACAGAGAAACTGAGACACAGCGACACTGAAGCACAGAGACATTGAGACACTGAGACTCTGAGACACAGAGACACAGTGACATTGAGACACTGAGACATTGAGACACAGAGACACTGAGACACAGAGACACTGAGACAATGAGACACTGAGACACAGAGACACAGAGACACTGAGACACAGAATCTCTCAGACACTGAGACACAGAGACACAGAGACTCTGGGACACTCAGACAGGGAGACACAGAGACACAGAGACTCTGAGACACAGAGACTCGGAGACACTGAGACATTGAGACACAGAGACACTGAGACACTGAGACACAGAGACACAGAGACACTGAGACACAGAGTCTCTCAGACACTGAGACACAGAGACACTTGGACTCTGGGATACTCAGACACGGAGACACTGAGACACAGAGACACAGAGACTCTGAGACACAGAGACACAGAGACACGGAGACACAGAAACACTTAGACACTGAGCCACAGAGACTCTGAGACTCTGAGACACTGAGACACCGAGACAGAGAGAAACTGAGACACTGAGGCACTGAGACACAGAGACACAGAGACTCTGAGACACTGAGACACTGAGACTCTGAGGTACTGAGACACTGAACACTGAGACACAGAGACACAGAGACACAGAGACTCTGAGACACTGGGATACTGAGAACACTGAGACACAGAGACACAGAGACTCTGAGACACTGAGGCACTGAGACACTGAGACTCTGAGACGCAGAGACACAGAGACACTGGGACACAGAGACACAGAGACTCTGAGGTACTGAGACACTGAGACACTGAGACACAGAGACACAGAGACACAGAGACTCTGAGACACTGGGACACAGAGACTCTGAGACACAGAGACTCTGAGACGCAAAGACACAGAGACACAGAGACACTGAGACACAGAGACACTGAGACACTGAGACACTGAGACTCTGAGACACAGAGACACTGAGTCACTGAGACACCGAGACATTGAGACACTGAATCACTGAGACACTGAGACACTGAGACATTGAGACACTGAGACACTGAGACACGGAGACTCTGAGACACTGAGACACTGAGACACAGAGACACAGAGACTATGAGACACTGGGACACTGAGACACTGAGACACAGAGACTGTGAGACACTGAGGCACTGAGACACTGAGACTCTGAGACGCAGAGACACAGAGACACAGAGACACAGACACACAGAGAAACTGAGACACAGAGACACAGAGACATTGAGACACTGAGACAAAGAGACACTGAGACAAGGAGACACAGAGACACAGAGACACAGAGACTCTGCACACTGAGACACCGAGACACTGAGACTCTGAGACACAGAGACACAGAGACACTGAGACACAGAGACAGAGAGACACAGACAAACAGAGAAACAGAGACACTGAGATTCTGAGACAATGAGACACAGAGACACTGAGACACTGAGACTCTGAGAACTGAGACACAGACACACAGAGACACTGAGACACTGAGACACAGAGACACTGAGGCACAGAGACACAGAGACACAGAGACTCTGAGACACTGACACCCTGAGACACTGAGACACAGAGACACTGAGACACTGAGACACAGAGACACAGGGACACTGAGACACAGAGACACTGAGACTCTGAGAGACAGAGACACTGAGAGACTGAGACACAGAGACACAGAGACTCGGAGACACTGAGACATTGTGACACAGAGACACTGAGACACTGAGACACAGAGACACTGACACACTGAGACACAGAGACACTGAGACTCTGAGACACTCAGACACGGAGACACAGAGACACAGAGACACAGAGACACGGAGACTCTGAGACACAGAGACACAGAGACACTGAGACACTGAGACACAGTGACACTGAGACACAGAGACGCAGAGACACTGAGACACTGAGACACAGAGTCTCTCAGACACTGAGACACAGAGACACTGAGACTCTGGGACACTCAGACACGGAGACACAGAGACACAGAGGCACAGAGACACTGAGACAAAGAGTCACTGAGACACAGAGACACTGAGACTCTGAGACACAGAGTCACAGAGACACAGAGATACAGGGACACTGAGACACAGAGACTCTGAGACACTGAGACACTGAGACACAGAGACACAGAGACACTGAGACTCAGAGACACTGAGACAGAGAGGTACTGAGAGACTGAGACACAGAGACACAGAGACATTGACACACTGAGAAACAGAGACACAGAGACACTGAGACATAGAGACACAGAGACATTGAGACACTGAGACCCTGCGACACAGAGACACTGCGACACAGAGACACAGAGACTCTGGGACACTGAGACTTTGAGACACTGAATCACTGAGACATTGAGACACTGAGACACTGAGGCACTGAGACACTGAGACACAGAGACACTGAGACTCTGACACACTGAGACAAAGAGACACTGAGACTCTGACACACAGAGACACAGAGACACTGAGACACAGAGACACAGAGAAACTGAGACACAGAGACACAGAGACATTGACACACTGAGAAACAGAGACACCGAGACTCTGAGACAGAGAGACACAGAGACTCTGAGACATAGAGACACAGAGACATTGAGACACTGAGACCCTGCGACACAGAGACACAGAGACACAGAGACTCTGAGACACTGAGACACTGAGACTATGAGACACAGAGACACTGAGACACTGAGACACAGAGACACACAGACTCTGAGACACTGAGACACTGAGACACTGGGACACATAGACACAGAGACTCTGAGAAACTTAGACACAGACACTGAGACGCAGAGACACGGAGGCACTGAGAAACAGAGACTCTGAGACACTGAGGCACTGAGACTCTGAGACACTGAGACACAAGAGACAGAGACAGTGAGATACAGAGGCTCGGGGACACTGAGACACTGTGGCACTGAGGCACTGACACACTGAGTCACTGAGACACAGAGAGAATGAGACACTGGCACACTGAAACACAGAAAATCTGTGACACGGAGACACTGTGGCACTGAGGCACTGACACACTGAGACACTGAGCCACTGAGGCACTGAGACACAGGGACTCTGTGACACTGAGAGTCTGTGGCACTGAGTCACTGAGGCACTGAGACACAGAGGGACCGAGACACAGAGACTCTGAGACACGAAGACACAGAGACACTGAGACGCAGAGACGCAGAGACTCAGAGACACTGAGACACTGAGACTCTGAGACACTGAGCCACAGATACACAGAGACTCTGAGACACCGAGACATTGAAAAACTGAGTCACGGAGACACTGAGACATTGAGACACTGAGACACTGAGACACAGAGACTCTGAAACACTGAGACATTGAGACACTGAGACACTGAGGCACTGAGACACTGAGACACAGAGACAGAGAGACACAGAGACACTGAGACTCTGACACACTGAGACACAGAGACACTGAGACACAGAGACACTGAAGCACAGAGACATTGAGACACTGAGACACTGAGACACAGAGACACAGAGACAGTGAGACACTGAGACACAGAGACACTGAGACACAGAGACACAGAGACACTGAGACACAGAGACACAGAGACACTGAGACACTGAGACACAGAGACACTGAGACACTGAGACACTGAGACACAGAGTCTCTCAGACACAGAGACACAGAGACACTGAGACTCTGGGACACTCAGACACGGAGGCACAGAGACACAGAGACTCTGAGACACAGAGACACAGAGACACAGAGACTCTGAGACACAGAGACACAGAGACACTGAGAGACTGAGACACAGAGACACAGAGACTCGGAGACACTGAGACATTGAGACACAGAGACACTGAGACACTGAGACACAGAGACACTGAGACACTGAGACACTGAGACACTGAGACACAGAGTCTCTCAGACACTGAGACACAGAGACACGTGGACTCTGGGATACTCAGACACGGAGACACAGAGACACAGAGACTCTGAGACACAGAGACACTGAGACACAGAGACATTGAGACTCAGAGACGCAGATACACAGAGACACCGAGACACCGAGACACAGAGAAACTGAGACACTGAGACACAGAGACACAGAGACACAGAGACTCTGAGACACTGAGACACTGAGACTCTGAGACGCAGAGACACAGAGACACTGAGACACAGAGACACAGAGACACTGAGACACAGAGACACAGAGACACTGATACACAGAGACACTGAGACTCTGAGACACTGAGACACAGAGACACTGAAACACTGAGACACAGAGACACAGAGACACAGAGAAACAGAGACACTGAGATTCTGAGACACTGAGACACAGAGACACTGAGACACAGAGACTCTGAGAACTGAGACACAGACACACAGAGACACTGAGACACAGAGACACAGAGACACAGAGACTCTGAGACACTGAGGCACTGAGACACTGAGACTCTGAGACGCAGAGACACAGAGACACTGAGACACAGAGACACAGAGACTCTGAGACACTGAGGCACTGAGACGCAGAGGCACAGAGACACTGAGACACAGAGACACTGAGACACTGAGACAGAGAGACTCTGAGACACTGAGGCACTGAGACTCTGAGACACAGAGACACTGAGAATCAAAAACACTGAGACACTGAGCCACAGAGAGTCTGAGACTCTGACACACTGAGACACAGAGACACAGAGACACTGAGACACTGAGACACAGAGACACAGAGACTCGGAGACACTGAGACATGGAGACACAGAAACACTGAGACACAGAGACACTGAGACACTGAGACACAGAGACACTGAGACCCTGAGACACAGAGCCTCTCAGACACTGAGACACAGAGACACTTGGACTCTGGGACACTCAGACACGGAGACACAGAGAGACAGAGACACAGAGACACTGTGACACAGAAACACTGAGACACTGAGCCACAGAGTCTCTGAGACTCTGAGACACTGAGACACAGAGACACAGAGACTCTGAGACACAGAGACACAGAGACACTGAGACTCAGAGACACAGAGACACTGATACACAGAGACACTGAGACTCTGAGACACTGAGACACAGAGACACTGAAACACTGAGACACAGAGACACAGAGACACAGAGAAACAGAGACACTGAGATTCTGAGACACTGAGACACAGAGACACTGAGACACAGAGACTCTGAGAACTGAGACACAGACACACAGAGACACTGAGACACTGAGACACAGAGACTCTGAGTCACTGAGACTATGAGACACTGAGACGCAGAGACACAGAGACACAGGGACACAGAGACACTGAAACTCTGAGACACAGAGACACTGAGGCACAGAGACACAGAGACACAGAGACTGTGAGACACTGACACCCTGAGACACTGAGACACAGAGACACTGAGACAAAGAGACGCAGAGATACTGAGACACTGAGGCACTGAGACTCTGAGGTACTGAGACACAGAGACACAGAGACTCTGAGACACTGGGACACTGAGACACTGAGACACAGAGACACAGAGACTCTGAGACACTGAGACTCCGAGACACAGAGACTCTGAGACACTGAGACACTGAGACACAGAGAAACTGAGACACAGAGACAGAGAGACACTGAGACACTGAGACTCTGAGGTACTGAGACACAGAGACACAGAGACTCTGAGACACTGGGACACTGAGACACTGAGACTCTGAGACTCTGAGACACTGAGACACAGAGACACAGAGACTCTGAGACACAGAGACACTGAGACTTAGAGACGCAGAGACTCTGAGACACTGAGACACCGAGACACAGAGACTCTGAGACACTGAGACACTGAGACACAGAGAAACAGAGACACAGAGACACAGAGACTCTGAGACACTGGGACACTGAGACACTGAGACACAGAGACACAGAGGCTATGAGACACTGAGGCACTGAGACACTGAGGCTCTGAGACGCAGAGACACTGAGACACTGAGACACAGAGACACAGAGACACAGAGACTCTGAGACACTGGGACACTGAGACTCTGAGACACTGAGACACTGAGACTCTGAGACGCAGAGACACAGAGACACTGAGACACAGAGACACTGAGACTCTGAGACACAGAGACTCTGAGACACTGAGACACTGAGACGCAAAGACACAGAGACACAGAGACACTGAGACACAGAGACACTGAGACACAGAGACTCTGAGACTCTGAGACACAGAGACACTGAGACACAGAGACACAGAGACACTGAGTCACTGAGACACCGAGACATTGAGACACTGAATCACTGAGACACTGAGACACTGAGACATTGAGACACTGAGACACTGAGACACGGAGACTCTGAGACACAGAGACACTGAGACACACAGACTATGAGACACTGGGACACTGAGACACTGAGACACAGAGACTCTGAGACACTGAGGCACTGAGACACTGAGACTCTGAGACGCAGAGACACAGAGACACAGAGACACAGACACACAGAGAAACTGAGACACAGAGACACAGAGACATTGAGACACTGAGACAAAGAGACACTGAGACAAGGAGACACAGAGACACAGAGACTCTGACACACTGAGACACCGAGACACTGAGACTCTGAGACACAGAGACAAAGAGACACTGAGACACAGAGACAGAGAGACACAGACAAACAGAGAAACAGAGACACTGAGATTCTGAGACAATGAGACACAGAGACACTGAGGCACTGAGACTCTGAGAACTGAGACACAGACACACAGAGACACTGAGACACTGAGGCACAGAGACTCTGAGTCACTGAGACTATGAGACACTGAGAAGCAGAGACACAGAGACACAGAGACACTGAAACACAGAGACACTGAGACACTGAGACACTGAGGCACAGAGACACAGAGACACAGAGACTCTGAGACACTGACACCCTGAGACACTGAGACACAGAGACACTGAGACACTGAGACACAGAGACACAGGGACACTGAGACACAGAGACACTGAGACTCTGAGAGACAGAGACGCTGAGACACTGAGACACAGAGACACTGAGACACTGAGACACAGAGATACTGAGAGACTGAGACACAGAGACACAGAGACTCGGAGACACTGAGACATTGAGACACAGAGACACTGAGAGACTGAGACACAGAGACACAGAGACTCGGAGACACTGAGACACAGAGACACTGACACACTGAGACACAGAGACACTGAGACTCTGAGGCACTCAGACACGGAGACACAGAGACACAGAGACACGGAGACTCTGAGACACAGAGACACAGAGACACTGAGAGACTGAGACACAGAGACACAGAGACTCGGAGACACTGAGACATTGAGACACAGAGACACTGAGATACAGAGACACTGAGACACTGAGACACAGTCAAACTGAGACACAGAGACGCAGAGACACTGAGACACTGAGACACAGAGTCTCTCAGACACAGAGACACTGAGACTCTGGGACACTCAGACACGGAGACACAGAGACACAGAGGCACAGAGACACTGAGACAAAGAGACACTGAGACACTGAGACACAGAGACACTGAGACTCTGAGACACAGAGTCACAGAGACACAGAGACACAGAGACTCTGAGACACTGGGACACTGAGACACTGAGACACAGAGACACAGAGACTATGAGACACTGAGGCACTGAGACACTGAGGCTCTGAGACGCAGAGACACAGAGAGACTGAGACACAGAGACACAGAGACTCTGAGGTACTGAGACACTGAGACACTGAGACACAGAGACACAGAGACACAGAGACTCTGAGACACTGGGACACTGAGACTCTGAGACACTGAGACACTGAGACTCTGAGACGCAGAGACACAGAGACACTGAGACACAGAGACACTGAGACTCTGAGACACAGAGACTCTGAGACACTGAGACACTGAGACGCAAAGACACAGAGACACAGAGACACTGAGACACAGAGACACTGAGACACAGAGACTCTGAGACTCTGAGACACAGAGACACTGAGACACAGAGACACAGAGACACAGAGACACTGAGTCACTGAGACACCGAGACATTGAGACACTGAATCACTGAGACACTGAGACACTGAGACATTGAGACACTGAGACACTGAGACACGGAGACTCTGAGACACAGAGACACTGAGACACACAGACTATGAGACACTGGGACACTGAGACACTGAGACACAGAGACTCTGAGACACTGAGGCACTGAGACACTGAGACTCTGAGACGCAGAGACACAGAGACACAGAGACACAGACACACAGAGAAACTGAGACACAGAGACACAGAGACATTGAGACACTGAGACAAAGAGACACTGAGACAAGGAGACACAGAGACACAGAGACTCTGACACACTGAGACACCGAGACACTGAGACTCTGAGACACAGAGACAAAGAGACACTGAGACACAGAGACAGAGAGACACAGACAAACAGAGAAACAGAGACACTGAGATTCTGAGACAATGAGACACAGAGACACTGAGGCACTGAGACTCTGAGAACTGAGACACAGACACACAGAGACACTGAGACACTGAGGTACAGAGACTCTGAGTCACTGAGACTATGAGACACTGAGAAGCAGAGACACAGAGACACAGAGACACTGAAACACAGAGACACTGAGACACTGAGACACAGAGACATTGAGGCACAGAGACACAGAGACACAGAGACTCTGAGACACTGACACCCAGAGACACTGAGACACAGAGACACTGAGACACTGAGACACAGAGACACAGGGACACTGAGACACAGAGACACTGAGACTCTGAGAGACAGAGACGCTGAGACACTGAGACACAGAGACACTGAGACACTGAGACACAGAGATACTGAGAGACTGAGACACAGAGACACAGAGACTCGGAGACACTGAGACATTGAGACACAGAGACACTGAGAGACTGAGACACAGAGACACAGAGACTCGGAGACACTGAGACACAGAGACACTGACTCACTGAGACACAGAGACACTGAGACTCTGAGGCACTCAGACACGGAGACACAGAGACACAGAGACACGGAGACTCTGAGACACAGAGACACAGAGACACTGAGAGACTGAGACACAGAGACTCGGAGACACTGAGACATTGAGACACAGAGACACTGAGATACAGAGACACTGAGACACTGAGACACAGTCAAACTGAGACACAGAGACGCAGAGACACTGAGACACTGAGACACAGAGTCTCTCAGACACTGAGACACAGAGACACTGAGACTCTGGGACACTCAGACACGGAGACACAGAGACACAGAGGCACAGAGACACTGAGACAAAGAGACACTGAGACACAGAGACACTGAGACTCTGAGACACAGAGTCACAGAGACACAGAGATACAGAGACACTGAGACACAGAGACTCTGAGACACTGAGACACAGAGACACAGAGACACTGAGACTCAGAGACACTGAGACAGAGAGATACTGAGACTTAGAGACGCAGAGACTCTGAGACACTGAGACACTGAGACTCTGAGACACTGAGGCACTGATACACAGAGACTCTGAGACACTGAGACATTGAGACACTGAATCACTGAGACACTGAGACATTGAGACACTGACACACTGAGACACTGAGACACAGAGACTCTGAAACACTGAGACACTGAGACATTGAGACACTGAGACACTGAGACACTGAGACATTGAGACACTGAATCACTGAGACACTGAGACATTGAGACACTGACACACTGAGACACTGAGACACTGAGGCACTGAGACACTGAGACACAGAGACACTGAGACTCTGACACACTGAGACAAAGAGACACTGAGACTCTGACACACAGATACACAGAGACTCTGAGACACCGAGACATTGAAAAACTGAGTCACGGAGACACTGAGACATTGAGACACTGAGACACTGAGACACAGAGACTCTGAAACACTGAGACATTGAGACACTGAGACACTGAGACATTGAGACACTGAGACACTGAGGCACTGAGACACTGAGACACAGAGACAGAGAGACACAGAGACACTGAGACTCTGACACACTGAGACACAGAGACACTGAGACACAGAGACACAGAGAAACTGAGACACAGCGACACTGAAGCACAGAGACATTGAGACACTGAGACTCTGAGACACAGAGACACAGTGACATTGAGACACTGAGACATTGAGACACAGAGACACTAAGACACTGAGACACTGAGACACAGAGACACTGAGACACAGAGACACTGAGACACTGAGACACAGAGTCTCTCAGACACTGAGACACAGAGACACTGAGACTCTGGGACACTCAGACACGGAGACACAGAGACACAGAGACTCTGAGACACAGAGACACAGAGACTCTGAGACACTGAGACACAGAGACACTGAGAGACTGAGACACAGAGACACAGAGACTCGGAGACACTGAGACACAGAGACACTGAGACACAGAGACACTGAGACACAGAGACACTGAGACACTGAGACACAGAGACACAGAGACACAGAGTCTCTCAGACACTGAGACACAGAGACACTTTGACTCTGGGATACTCAGACACGGAGACTCTGAGACACAGAGACACAGAGACTCTGAGTCTCAGAGACACCGAGACACCGAGACACAGAGAAACTGAGACACTGAGACACAGAGACACAGAGACTCTGAGACACTGAGACACTGAGACTCTGAGACGCAGAGACACAGAGACACTGAGACACAGAGACACTGAGACACAGAGACACAGAGACACAGAGACTCTGAGACACTGAGGTGCTGAGACACTGAGACTCTGAGACGCAGAGACACAGAGACGCTGAGACACAGAGACACAGAGACTCTGAGACACAGAGACACTGAGACACAGAGACACTGAGACACTGAGACACAGAGACACAGAGAGTCTGAGACACTGAGGCACTGAGACTCTGAGACACAGAGACACTGAGATACAGAAACACTGAGACACTGAGCCACAGAGACTCTGAGACTCTGAGACACTGAGACACAGAGGCACAGAGACACTGAGACACTGAGACACAGAGTCTCTCAGACACTGAGACACAGAGACACTGAGACTCTGGGACACACAGACACGGAGACTCAGAGGCACAGAGACACAGAGACTCTGAGACACAGAGACACTGAGAGACTGAGACACAGAGACACAGAGACTCGGAGACACTGAGACATGGAGACACAGAGACACAGAGACACTGAGACACAGAGTCACTGAGACACAGAGACACTGAGACACAGAGTCTCTCAGACACTGAGACACAGAGACACTTGGACTCTGGGACACTCAGACACGGAGACACAGAGAGACAGAGACACAGAGACACTGAGACACAGAAACACTGAGACACTGAGCCACAGAGTCTCTGAGACTCTGAGACACTGAGACACAGAGACACAGAGACTCTGAGACACAGAGACACAGAGACACTGAGACGCAGAGACACAGAGACACTGATACACAGAGACACTGAGACTCTGAGACACTGAGACACAGAGACACTGAAACACTGAGACACAGAGACACAGAGACACAGAGA
This sequence comes from Carcharhinus amblyrhynchos, assembly GCF_965287045.1. NCBI lineage: Eukaryota > Metazoa > Chordata > Chondrichthyes > Carcharhiniformes > Carcharhinidae > Carcharhinus > Carcharhinus amblyrhynchos. Next base: position 1,158,472 of record NW_027649800.1, read on the forward strand.
AACAGAGACACTGAGATTCTGAGACACTGAGACACAGAGACACTGAGACACTGAGACACAGAGACTCTGAGAACTGAGACACAGAGACACAGAGACAAAGAGACACTGAGACTCTGAGGTACTGAGACACAGAGACACTGAGAGGCAAAGACACAGAGACACAGAGACTCTGAGACACTGGGACACTGAGACACTGAGACACAGAGACACAGAGACTCTGAGACACTGAGACTCCGAGACACAGAGACTCTGAGACACTGAGACACTGAGACACTGAGACACTGAGACACAGAGAAACTGAGGCACAGAGACAGAGAGACACTGAGACACTGAGACTCTGAGGTACTGAGACACAGAGACACAGAGACTCTGAGACACTGGGACACTGAGACACTGAGACTCTGAGACTCTGAGACACTGAGACACAGAGACACAGAGACTCTGAGACACAGAGACACTGAGACTTAGAGACGCAGAGACTCTGAGACACTGAGACACCGAGACACAGAGACTCTGAGACACTGAGACACTGAGACACAGAGAAACAGAGACACAGAGACACAGAGACACAGAGACTCTGAGACACTGGGACACTGAGACACTGAGACACAGAGACACAGAGACTATGAGACACTGAGGCACTGAGACACTGAGGCTCTGAGACGCAGAGACACAGAGACACTGAGACACAGAGACACAGAGACTCTGAGGTACTGAGACACTGAGACACTGAGACACAGAGACACAGAGACACAGAGACTCTGAGACACTGGGACACTGAGACTCTGAGACACTGAGACACTGAGACTCTGAGACGCAGAGACACTGAGACTCTGAGACACAGAGACTCTGAGACACTGAGACACTGAGACGCAAAGACACAGAGACACAGAGACACAGAGACTCTGAGACTCTAAGACACAGAGACACTGAGACACAGAGACACAGAGACACAGAGACACTGAGTCACTGAGACACCGAGACATTGAGACACTGAATCACTGAGACACTGAGACACTGAGACATTGAGACACTGAGACACTGAGACACGGAGACTCTGAGACACAGAGACACTGAGACACACAGACTATGAGACACTGGGACACTGAGACACTGAGACACAGAGACTCTGAGACACTGAGGCACTGAGACACTGAGACTCTGAGACGCAGAGACACAGAGACTCTGAGACACAGAGACACAGAGACACAGAGACACAGAGACTCTGAGACACTGGGACACTGAGACACTGAGACACAGAGACACAGAGACTATGAGACTCTGAGACACCGAGACATTGAAAAACTGAGTCACGGAGACACTGAGACATTGAGACACTGAGACACTGAGACACAGAGACTCTGAAACACTGAGACATTGAGACACTGAGACACTGAGACACTGAGACATTGAGACACTGAGACACTGAGGCACTGAGACACTGAGACACAGAGACAGAGAGACACAGAGACACTGAGACTCTGACACACTGAGACACAGAGACACTGAGACACAGAGACACAGAGAAACTGAGACACAGCGACACTGAAGCACAGAGACATTGAGACACTGAGACTCTGAGACACAGAGACACAGTGACATTGAGACACTGAGACATTGAGACACAGAGACACTAAGACACTGAGACACTGAGACACAGAGACACTGAGACACAGAGACACTGAGACACTGAGACACAGAGTCTCTCAGACACTGAGACACAGAGACACTGAGACTCTGGGACACTCAGACACGGAGACACAGAGACACAGAGACTCTGAGACACAGAGACACAGAGACTCTGAGACACTGAGACACAGAGACACTGAGAGACTGAGACACAGAGACACAGAGACTCGGAGACACTGAGACATTGAGACACAGAGACACTGAGACTCAGAGACACTGAGACACTGAGACACAGAGACACAGAGACACAGAGTCTCTCAGACACTGAGACACAGAGACACTTTGACTCTGGGATACTCAGACACGGAGACTCTGAGACACAGAGACACAGAGACTCTGAGACACAGAGACACTGAGACACAGAGACATTGAGACTCAGAGACACCGAGACACCGACACACAGAGAAACTGAGACACTGAGACACAGAGACACAGAGACTCTGAGACACTGAGACACTGAGACTCTGAGACGCAGAGACACAGAGACACTGAGACACAGAGACACAGAGACTCTGAGACACTGAGGTGCTGAGACACTGAGACTCTGAGACGCAGAGACACAGAGACGCTGAGACACAGAGACACAGAGACTCTGAGACACTGAGGCACTGAGACGCAGAGACACAGAGACACTGAGACACAGAGACACTGAGACACTGAGACACAGAGACACAGAGAGTCTGAGACACTGAGGCACTGAGACTCTGAGACACAGAGACACTGAGATACAGAAACACTGAGACACTGAGCCACAGAGACTCTGAGACTCTGAGACACTGAGACACAGAGGCACAGAGACACTGAGACACTGAGACACAGAGTCTCTCAGACACTGAGACACAGAGACACTGAGACTCTGGGACACTCAGACACGGAGACTCAGAGGCACAGAGACACAGAGACTCTGAGACACAGAGACACTGAGAGACTGAGACACAGAGACACAGAGACTCGGAGACACTGAGACATGGAGACACAGAGACACAGAGACACTGAGACACAGAGACACTGAGACACAGAGACACAGAGACACTGAGACACAGAGTCTCTCAGACACTGAGACACAGAGACACTTGGACTCTGGGACACTCAGACACGGAGACACAGAGAGACAGAGACACAGAGACACTGAGACACAGAAACACTGAGACACTGAGCCACAGAGTCTCTGAGACTCTGAGACACTGAGACACAGAGACACAGAGACTCTGAGACACAGAGACACTGAGACACAGAGACACTGAGACGCAGAGACACAGAGACACTGATACACAGAGACACTGAGACTCTGAGACACTGAGACACAGAGACACTGAAACACTGAGACACAGAGACACAGAGAAACAGAGACACTGAGATTCTGAGACACTGAGACACAGAGACACTGAGACACTGAGACACAGAGACTCTGAGAACTGAGACACAGACACACAGAGACACTGAGACACTGAGACACAGAGACTCTGAGTCACTGAGACTATGAGACACTGAGACGCAGAGACACAGAGACACAGGGACACAGAGACACTGAGACTCTGAGACACAGAGACACTGAGGCACAGAGACACAGAGACACAGAGACTGTGAGACACTGACACCCTGAAAAACTGAGACACAGAGACACAGAGACACAGAGACACTGAGACACAGAGACACAGGGACACTGAGACACAGAGACACTGAGACTCGGAGACACTGAGACACTGAGACACAGAGAAACTGAGACACAGAGACACAGAGAAAAAGAGACACTGAGACTCTAAGGTGCTGAGACATTGAGACACAGAGACACAGAGACTCTGAGACACTGGGACACTGAGACACTGAGACACAGAGACTCTGAGACACTGAGGCACTGAGGCACTGAGACACTGAGACTCTGAGACGCAGAGACGCAGAGACACTGAGACACAGAGACACAGACACACACAGAAACTGAGACACAGTGACATTGAGACACTGAGACAAAGAGACACTGAAACAAGGAGACACAGAGACACAGAGACTCTGACACACTGAGACACCGAGACACTGAGACTCTGAGACACTGAGACACCGAGACACTGAGACACAGAGACAGAGAGACACAGAGACTCAGAGAAACAGAGACACTGAGATTCTGAGACACTGAGACACAGAGACACAGAGACACTGAGACACAGAGACAAAGAGACACTGAGACACTTAGACACAGAGTCTCTCAGACACTGAGACACAGAGACACTGAGACTCTGGGACACTCAGACACGGAGACTCAGAGACACAGAGACACAGAGACTCTGAGACACAGAGACACTGAGAGACTGAGACACAGAGACACAGAGACTCGGAGACACTGAGACATGGAGACACAGAGACAGTGAGACACAGAGACACTGAGACACTGAGACACAGAGTCTCTCAGACACTGAGACACTTGGACTCTGGGACACTCAGACACGGAGACACAGAGAGACAGAGACACAGAGACTCTGAGACACAGAAACACTGAGACACTGAGCCACAGAGTCTCTGAGACTCTGAGACACTGAGACACAGAGACACAGAGACTCTGAGACACAGAGACACTGAGACACAGAGACACTGAGACGCAGAGACACAGAGACACTGATACACGGAGACACAGAGAGACAGAGACACAGAGACTCTGAGACAAAGAGACACTGAGACAATGAGACACTGAGACACAGAGATACTGAGACAATGAGACACTGAGACTCTGAGGTACTGAGACACAGAGACACAGAGGCTCTGAGACACAGAGACACAGAGACACTGATACACAGAGACACTGAGACTCTGAGACACTGAGACACAGAGACACTGAAACACTGAGACACAGAGAAACAGAGACACTGAGATTCTGAGACACTGAGACACAGAGACACTGAGACACTGAGACACAGAGACTCTGAGTCACTGTGACTATGAGACACTGAGACACAGAGACACAGAGACACAGGGACACAGAGACACTGAGACTCTGAGACACAGAGACACTGAGGCACAGAGACACAGAGACACAGAGACTGTGAGACACTGACACCCTGAGACACTGAGACACAGAGACACAGAGACACTGAGACACAGAGACACAGGGACACTGAGACACAGAGACACTGAGACTCAGAGAGACAGAGACGCTGAGACACTGAGACACAGAGACACTGAGACAATGAGACACAGAGATACTGAGACACTGAGACACTGAGACTCTGAGGTACTGAGACACAGAGACACAGAGACAATGAGACACAGAGATACTGAGACACTGAGACACTGAGACTCTGAGGTACTGAGACACAGAGACTCTGAGACACTGGGACACTGAGACACTGAGACACAGAGACACAGAGACTCTGAGACACTGAGACACCGAGACACAGAGACTCTGAGACATTGGGACACTGAGACACAGAGAAACTGAGACACAGAGACACTGAGACACTGACACACTGAGACTCTGAGGTACTGAGACACAGAGACACAGAGACTCTGAGACACTGGGACACTGAGACACTGAGACACAGAGACTCTGAGACTCTGAGACACTGACACACTGAGACACAGAGACTCTGAGACACAGAGACACTGAGACTTAGAGACGCAGAGACTCTGAGACACTGAGACACCGAGACACAGAGACTCTGAGACACTGAGAGACTGAGACACAGAGAAACAGAGACACAGAGACACTGAGACACTGAGACTCTGAGGTACTGAGACACAGAGACACAGAGACTCTGAGACACTGGGACACTGAGACACTGAGACACAGAGACACAGAGACTCTGAGACACTGAGGCACTGAGACACTGAGACTCTGAGACTCAGAGACACAGAGACACTGAGACACTGAGACACAGGGACTCTGAGGTACTGAGACACAGAGACACAGAGGCTCTGAGACACTGGGACACTGAGACACTGAGACACAGAGACACAGAGACTCTGAGACACTGAGACTCTGAGACGCAGAGACACAGAGACACTGAAACACAGAGACACAGAGAGACTGAGACACCGAGACACTGAGACACTGAGACGCTGAGACACTGAGACACAGAGACACAGATACACTGAGACTCTGAGACACAGAGACTCTGAGACACTGAGCCACTGAGACACTGAGACACAGAGACACTGGGACACAGAGACACTGAGAGGCAAAGACACAGAGACACTGAGACACTGAGTCACTGAGACACCGAGACATTGAGACCCTGATCACTGAGACACTGAGACACTGAGACATTGAGACACAGAGACACAGAGACACTGAGACACAGAAACACTGGGACACTGAGCCACAGAGACTCTGAGACTCGGAGACACTGAGACACTGAGACACTGAGACATTAATACACAGAGACACTGAGAGACTGAGACACAGAGACACAGAGACTCGGAGACACTGAGACACAGAGACACTGACACACTGAGACACAGAGACACTGAGACTCTGAGGCACTCAGACACGGAGACACAGAGACACAGAGACACGGAGACTCTGAGACACAGAGACACAGAGACACTGAGAGACTGAGACACAGAGACACAGAGACTCGGAGACACTGAGACATTGAGACACAGAGACACTGAGATACAGAGACACTTAGACACTGAGACACAGTCAAAATGAGACACAGAGACGCAGAGACACTGAGACACTGAGACACAGAGTCTCTCAGACACTGAGACACAGAGACACTGAGACTCTGGGACACTCAGACACGGAGACACAGAGACACAGAGGCACAGAGACACTGAGACAAAGAGACACTGAGACACAGAGACACTGAGACTCTGAGACACAGAGACACAGAGACACAGAGACACAGAGACTCTGAAACACTGGGACACTGAGACACTGAGACACAGAGACACAGAGACTATGAGACACTGAGGCACTGAGACACTGAGACTCTGAGACACAGAGACACAGTGACATTGAGACACTGAGACATTGAGACACAGAGACACAGAGACACAGGGACACTGAGACACAGAGACACTGAGACTCGGAGACACTGAGACACTGAGACACAGAGAAACTGAGACACAGAGACACAGAGACAAAGAGACACTGAGACTCTAAGGTGCTGAGACACTGAGACACAGAGACACAGAGACTCTGAGACACTGGGACACTGAGACACTGAGACACAGAGACACAGAGACACTGAGACACTGAGGCACTGAGACACTGAGACTCTGAGACGCAGAGACGCAGAGACACTGAGACACAGAGACACAGACACACACAGAAACTGAGACACAGAGACATTGAGACACTGAGACAAAGAGACACTGAGACAAGGAGACACAGAGACACAGAGACTCTGACACACTGAGACACCGAGACACTGAGACTCTGAGACACTGAGACACAGAGACAGAGAGACACAGAGACTCAGAGAAACAGAGACACTGAGATTCTGAGACACTGAGACACAGAGACACAGAGACACTGAGACACAGAGACAAAGAGACACTGAGACACTGAGACACAGTGTCTCTCAGACACTGAGACACAGAGACACTGAGACTCTGGGACACTCAGACACGGGGACTCAGAGACACAGAGACACAGAGACTCTGAGACACAGAGACACTTAGAGACTGAGACACAGAGACACAGAGACTCGGAGACACTGAGACATGGAGACACAGAGACAGTGAGACACAGAGACACTGAGACACTGAGACACAGAGTCTCTCAGACACTGAGACACTTGGACTCTGGGACACTCAGACACGGAGACACAGAGAGACAGAGACACAGAGACTCTGAGACACAGAAACACTGAGACACTGAGCCACAGATTCTCTGAGACTCTGAGACACTGAGACACAGAGACACAGAGACTCTGAGACACAGAGACACTGAGACACAGAGACACTGAGACGCAGAGACACAGAGACACTGATACACGGAGACACAGAGAGACAGAGACACAGAGACTCTGAGACAAAGAGACACTGAGACAATGAGACACTGAGACTCTGAGGTTCTGAGACACAGAGACACAGAGGCTCTGAGACACAGAGACACAGAGACACTGATACACAGAGACACTGAGACTCTGAGACACTGAGACACAGAGACACTGAAACACTGAGACACAGAGAAACAGAGACACTGAGATTCTGAGACACTGAGACACAGAGACACTGAGACACTGAGACACAGAGACTCTGAGTCACTGAGACTATGAGACACTGAGACGCAGAGACACAGAGACACAGGGACACAGAGACACTGAGACTCTGAGACACAGAGACACTGAGGCACAGAGACACAGAGACACAGAGACTGTGAGACACTGACACCCTGAGACACTGAGACACAGAGACACAGAGACACTGAGACACAGAGACACAGGGACACTGAGACACAGAGACACTGAGACTCAGAGAGACAGAGACGCTGAGACACTGAGACACAGAGACACTGAGACAATGAGACACAGAGATACTGAGACACTGAGACACTGAGACTCTGAGGTACTGAGACACAGAGACACAGAGACAATGAGACACAGAGATACTGAGACACTGAGACACTGAGACTCTGAGGTACTGAGACACAGAGACTCTGAGACACTGGGACACTGAGACACTGAGACACAGAGACACAGAGACTCTGAGACACTGAGACACCGAGACACAGAGACTCTGAGACATTGGGACACTGAGACACAGAGAAACTGAGACACAGAGACACTGAGACACTGACACACTGAGACTCTGAGGTACTGAGACACAGAGACTCTGAGACACTGGGACACTGAGACACTGAGACACAGAGACTCTGAGACTCTGAGACACTTAGACACAGAGACACAGAGACTCTGAGACACAGAGACACTGAGACTTAGAGACGCAGAGACTCTGAGACACTGAGACACCGAGACACAGAGACTCTGAGACACTGAGAGACTGAGACACAGAGAAACAGAGACACAGAGACACTGAGACACTGAGACTCTGAGGTACTGAGACACAGAGACACAGAGACTCTGAGACACTGGGACACTGAGACACTGAGACACAGAGACACAGAGACTCTGAGACACTGAGGCACTGAGACACTGAGACTCTGAGACTCAGAGACACAGAGACACTGAGACACTGAGACACAGGGACTCTGAGGTACTGAGACACAGAGACACAGAGGCTCTGAGACACTGGGACACTGAGACACTGAGACACAGAGACACAGAGACTCTGAGACACTGAGACACTGAGACTCTGAGACGCAGAGACACAGAGACACTGAAACACAGAGACACAGAGAGACTGAGACACCGAGACACTGAGACACTGAGACGCTGAGACACTGAGACACAGAGACACAGATACACTGAGACTCTGAGACACAGAGACTCTGAGACACTGAGCCACTGAGACACTGAGACACAGAGACACTGGGACACAGAGACACTGAGAGGCAAAGACACAGAGACACTGAGACACTGAGTCACTGAGACACCGAGACATTGAGACCCTGATCACTGAGACACTGAGACACTGAGACACTGAGACATTGAGACACTGAGACACTGAGACACTGAGACTCTGAGACACAGAGACACAGAGACACTGAGACACAGAAACACTGGGACACTGAGCCACAGAGACTCTGAGACTCGGAGACACTGAGACACTGAGACACTGAGAAACTGAGACACAGAGACACAGAGACAAAGAGACACTGAGACTCTGAGGTACTGAGACACTGAGACACAGAGACACTGAGAGGCAAAGACACAGAGACACAGAGACACTGAGACACTGAGACACTGAGTCACTGAGACACCGAGACATTGAGACACTGAATCACTGAGACACTGAGACTCTGAGACGCAGAGACACAGAGACACTGAGACACTGAGACACAGAGACTCTGAGGTACTGAGACACAGAGACACAGAGACTCTGAGACACTGGGACACTGAGACACTGAGACACAGAGACACAGAGACTCTGAGACACTGAGACACTGAGACTCTGAGACTCTGAGACTCTGAGACGCAGAGACACAGAGACACTGAAACACAGAGACACAGAGACACTGAGACACCGAGACACTGAGACACTGAGACTCTGAGACACTGAGATACAGAGACACAGAGACGCTGAGACTCTGAGACACAGAGACTCTGAGACACTGAGCCACTGAGACACTGAGACACAGAGACACTGAGACTATGACACACTGAGACACAAAGACACAGAGACACAGAGACACTGAGTCACTGAGACACCAAGACATTGAGCCACAGAGACTCTGAGACTCTGAGACACTGAGACACTGAAACACATAGAAACTGAGACACAGAGACACAGAGACAAAGAGACACTGAGACTCTGAGGTACTGAGACACTGAGACACAGAGACACAGAGACTCTGAGACTCTGAGACACTGAGGCTCTGAGACGCAGAGACGCAGAGACACTGAGACACAGAGACACAGAGAAACTGAGACACAGAGACACAGAGACATTGAGACACTGAGAGAAGGAGACACAGAGACACAGAGACACTGAGACTCTGACACACTTAGACACCGAGACACTGAGACTCTGAGACACAGAGACACAGAGACACTGAGACACAGAGACAGAGAGACACAGAGAAACAGAGACACTGAGATTCTGAGACACTGAGACACAGAGACACTGAGACACTGAGACACAGAGACTGAGAACTGAGACACAGACACACAGACACACAGAGACACTGAGACACTGAGACACAGAGACTCTGAGACACTGAGACTATGAGACACTGAGACGCAGAGACACAGAGACACTGAGACACAGAGACACAGAGACTCTGAGACACTGACACCCTGAGACACTGAGACACAGAGACACAGAGACACTGATACACAGAGACACTGAGACTCTGAGACACTGAGACACAGAGACCCTGAGACACGGAGACACGGAGACACGGAGACACTGAGACACTGAGACACTGAGACACTGGGACACGGAGACACAGAGACACGGAGACACTGAGACACTGAGACACAGAGACCCATAGACACTGAGACACTGAGACACGGAGACACAGAGACACTGAGACACAGAGACCCAGAGACTCTGAGACATGGAGACACGTTGACACGGAGACACTGAGACACTGAGACACTGAGACACGGAGACACAGACACACTGAGGCACAGAGACACAGAGACACTGAGACACTGAGACACTGAAACACTGAGACACTGAGACAAGGAGACACGGAGACACAGAGACACGGAGACACTGAGACACTGAGACACTGAGACACGGAGAGACAGAGACACAGAAACACTGAGACACTGAGACACGGAGACACGGAGACACAGAGACACTGAGACACTGAGACACTGAGGCACGGAGACACAGAGACACTGAGACACTGAGACACTGAGACAATGAGACACTGAGACACTGAGGCACGGAGACACAGAGACACAGAGACACTGAGACACTGAGACACTGAGACAATGAGACACTGAGACACTGTGACACGGAGACACGGAGACACTGAGACACTGTGACACGGAGACACGGAGACACTGAGACACGGAGACACGGAGACACTGAGACACGGAGACACGGAGACACAGAGACACTGAGACACTGAGACACTGAGACAATGAGACACTGAGACACTGAGGCACGGAGACACAGAGACACTGAGACACTGAGACACTGAGACAATGAGACACTGAGACACTGTGACACGGAGACTCGGAGACACGGAGACACTGAGACACTGTGACACGGAGACACGGAGACACAGAGACACTGAGACACGGAGACACAGAGACACTGAGACACTGAGACACTGTGACACTGAGACACGGAGTCACGGAGACACTGAGACACTGAGCCACAGAGTCTCTGAGACTCTGAGACACTGAGACACAGAGACACAGAGACTCTGAGACACAGAGACACTGAGACACAGAGACACTGAGACGCAGAGACACAGAGACACTGATACACAGAGACACTGAGACTCTGAGACACTGAGACACAGAGACACTGAAACACTGAGACACAGAGACACAGAGACACAGAGAAACAGAGACACTGAGATTCTGAGACACTGAGACACAGAGACACTGAGACACTGAGACACAGAGACTCTGAGAACTGAGACACAGACACACAGAGACACTGAGACACTGAGACACAGAGACTCTGAGTCACTGAGACTATGAGACACTGAGACGCAGAGACACAGAGACACAGGGACACAGAGACACTGAGACTCTGAGACACAGAGACACTGAGGCACAGAGACACAGAGACTGTGAGACACTGACACCCTGAGAAACTGAGAACCAGAGACACAGAGACACAGAGACACTGAGACACAGAGACACAGGGACACTGAGACACAGAGACACTGAGACTCGGAGACACTGAGACACTGAGACACAGAGAAACTGAGACACAGAGACACAGAGACAAAGAGACACTGAGACTCTAAGGTGCTGAGACACTGAGACACAGAGACACAGAGACTCTGAGACACTGGGACACTGAGACACTGAGACACAGAGACACAGAGACTCTGAGACACTGAGACACCGAGACACTGAGACTCTGAGACACTGAGACACCGAGACACTGAGACACAGAGACAGAGAGACACAGAGACTCAGAGAAACAGAGACACTGAGATTCTGAGACACTGAGACACAGAGACACAGAGACACTGAGACACAGAGACAAAGAGACACTGAGACTCTGAGACACAGAGTCTCTCAGACACTGAGACACAGAGGCACTGAGACTCTGGGACACTCAGACACGGAGACTCAGAGACACAGAGACACAGAGACTCTGAGACACAGAGACACTGAGAGACTGAGACACAGAGACACAGAGACTCGGAGACACTGAGACATGGAGACACAGAGACACTGAGACACAGAGACACTGAGACACTGAGACACAGAGTCTCTCAGACACTGAGACACTTGGACTCTGGGACACTCAGACACGGAGACACAGAGAGACAGAGACACAGAGACTCTGAGACAAAGAGACACTGAGACAATGAGACACTGAGACTCTGAGGTACTGAGACACAGAGACACAGAGGCTCTGAGACACAGAGACACAGAGACACTGATACACAGAGACACTGAGACTCTGAGACACTGAGACACAGAGACACTGAAACACTGAGACACAGAGAAACAGAGACACTGAGATTCTGAGACACTGAGACACAGAGACACTGAGACACTGAGACACAGAGACTCTGAGTCACTGAGACTATGAGACACTGAGACGCAGAGACACAGAGACACAGGGACACAGAGACACTGAGACTCTGAGACACAGAGACACTGAGGCACAGAGACACAGAGACACAGAGACTGTGAGACACTGACACCCTGAGACACTGAGACACAGAGACACAGAGACACTGAGACACAGAGACACAGGGACACTGAGACACAGAGACACTGAGACTCAGAGAGACAGAGACGCTGAGACACTGAGACACAGAGACACTGAGACAATGAGACACAGAGATACTGAGACACTGAGACACTGAGACTCTGAGGTACTGAGACACAGAGACACAGAGACAATGAGACACAGAGATACTGAGACACTGAGACACTGAGACTCTGAGGTACTGAGACACAGAGACTCTGAGACACTGGGCACTGAGACACTGAGACACAGAGACACAGAGACTCTGAGACACTGAGACACCGAGACACAGAGACTCTGAGACATTGGGACACTGAGACACAGAGAAACTGAGACACAGAGACACTGAGACACTGACACACTGAGACTCTGAGGTACTGAGACACAGAGACACAGAGACTCTGAGACACTGGGACACTGAGACACTGAGACACAGAGACTCTGAGACTCTGAGACACTTAGACACAGAGACACAGAGACTCTGAGACACAGAGACACTGAGACTTAGAGACGCAGAGACTCTGAGACACTGAGACACCGAGACACAGAGACTCTGAGACACTGAGAGACTGAGACACAGAGAAACAGAGACACAGAGACACTGAGACACTGAGACTCTGAGGTACTGAGACACAGAGACACAGAGACTCTGAGACACTGGGACACTGAGACACTGAGACACAGAGACACAGAGACACAGAGACTCTGAGACACTGAGGCACTGAGACACTGAGACTCTGAGACTCAGAGACACAGAGACACTGAGACACTGAGACACAGGGACTCTGAGGTACTGAGACACAGAGACACAGAGGCTCTGAGACACTGGGACACTGAGACACTGAGACTCTGAGACACAGAGACTCTGAGACACTGAGACACTGAGACTCTGAGACGCAGAGACACAGAGACACTGAAACACAGAGACACAGAGAGACTGAGACACCAAGACACTGAGACACTGAGACGCTGAGACACTGAGACACAGAGACACAGATACTCTGAGACTCTGAGACACAGAGACTCTGAGACACTGAGCCACTGAGACACTGAGACACAGAGACACTGGGACACAGAGACACTGAGAGGCAAAGACACAGAGACACTGAGACACTGAGTCACTGAGACACCGAGACATTGAGACCCTGATCACTGAGACACTGAGACACTGAGACATTGAGACACTGAGACACTGAGACACTGAGACTCTGAGACACAGAGACACAGAGACACTGAGACACAGAAACACTGGGACACTGAGCCACAGAGACTCTGAGACTCGGAGACACTGAGACACTGAGAAACTGAGTCACAGAGACACAGAGACAAAGAGACACTGAGACACTGAGGTACTGAGACAATGAGACACAGAGACACTGAGAGGCAAAGACACAGAGACACAGAGACACTGAGACACTGAGACACTGAGTCACTGAGACACCGAGACATTGAGACACTGAATCACTGAGACACTGAGACTCTGAGACGCAGAGACACAGAGACACTGAGACACTGAGACACAGAGACTCTGAGGTACTGAGACACAGAGACACAGAGACTCTGAGACACTGGGACACTGAGACACTGAGACACAGAGACACAGAGACTCTGAGACACTGAGACACTGAGACTCTGAGACTCTGAGACGCAGAGACACAGAGACACTGAAACACAGAGACACAGAGACACTGAGACACCGAGACACTGAGACACTGAGACTCTGAGACACTGAGATACAGAGACACAGAGACGCTGAGACTCTGAGACACAGAGACTCTGAGACACTGAGCCACTGAGACACTGAGACACAGAGACACTGAGACTATGACACACTGAGACACAAAGACACAGAGACACAGAGACACTGAGACACTGAGTCACTGAGACACCAAGACATTGAGCCACAGAGACTCTGAGACTCTGAGACACTGAGACACTGAAACACATAGAAACTGAGACACAGAGACACAGAGACAAAGAGACACTGAGACTCTGAGGTACTGAGACACTGAGACACAGAGACACAGAGACTCTGAGACTCTGAGTCACTGAGGCTCTGAGACGCAGAGACGCAGAGACACTGAGACACAGAGACACAGAGAAACTGAGACACAGAGACACAGAGACATTGAGACACTGAGAGAAGGAGACACAGAGACACAGAGACACTGAGACTCTGACACACTTAGACACCGAGACACTGAGACTCTGAGACACAGAGACACAGAGACACTGAGACACAGAGACAGAGAGACACAGAGAAACAGAGACACTGAGATTCTGAGACACTGAGACACAGAGACACTGAGACACTGAGACACAGAGACTCTGAGAACTGAGACACAGACACACAGACACACAGAGACACTGAGACACAGAGACTCTTAGACACTGAGACTATGAGACACTGAGACGCAGAGACACAGAGACACTGAGACACTGAGACACAGAGACTCTGAGACACTGACACCCTGAGACACTGAGACACAGAGACACAGAGACACTGATACACAGAGACACTGAGACTCTGAGACACTGAGACACAGAGACCCTGAGACACGGAGACACGGAGACACTGAGACACTGAGACACTGAGACACTGGGACACGGAGACACAGAGACACGGAGACACTGAGACACTGAGACACAGAGACCCATAGACACTGAGACACTGAGACACTGAGACACAGAGACCCAGAGACTCTGAGACATGGAGACACGTTGACACGGAGACACTGAGACACTGAGACACTGAGACACGGAGACACAGACACACTGAGGCACAGAGACACAGAGACACTGAGACACTGAGACACTGAGACACTGAGACACTGAGACAAGGAGACACGGAGACACAGACACACTGAGACACTGAGACACTGAGACACGGAGACACAGAGACACAGAGACACGGAGACACTGAGACACGGAGACACAGAGACACTGAGACACCGAGACACCGAGACTCCGAGACACGGAGACACGGAGACACAGAGACACAGAGACACTGAGACACGGAGAGACAGAGACACAGAAACACTGAGACACTGAGACACGGTGACACGGAGACACAGAGACACTGAGACACTGAGATACTGAGGCACGGAGACACAGAGACACTGAGACACTGAAACACTGAGACAATGAGACACTGAGACACTGAGGCACGGAGACACAGAGACACTGAGACACTGAGACACTGAGACAATGAGACACTGAGACACTGTGAAACGGAGACACGGAGACACGGAGACACTGAGACACTGTGACACGGAGACACGGAGACACTGAGACAGGGAGACACGGAGACACTGAGACACTGAGACACGGAGACACGGAGACACAGAGACACTGAGACACGGAGACACAGAGTCTCTGAGACACTGAGCCACAGAGTCTCTGAGACTCTGAGACACTGAGTCACAGAGACTCTGAGACACAGAGACACTGAGACACAGAGACACTGAGACGCAGAGACACAGAGACACTGATACACAGAGACACTGAGACTCTGAGACACTGAGACACAGAGACACTGAAACACTGAGACACAGAGACACAGAGAAACAGAGACACTGAGATTCTGAGACACTGAGACACAGAGACACTGAGACACTGAGACACAGAGACTCTGAGAACTGAGACACAGACACACAGAGACACTGAGACACTGAGACACAGAGACTCTGAGTCACTGCGACTATGAGACACTGAGACGCAGAGACACATAGACACAGGGACACAGAGACACTGAGACTCTGAGACACAGAGACACTGAGGCACAGAGACACAGAGACACAGAGACTGTGAGACACTGACACCCTGAGAAACTGAGACACAGAGACACAGAGACACTGAGACACAGAGACACAGGGACACTGAGACACAGAGACACTGAGACTCGGAGACACTGAGACACTGAGACACAGAGAAACTGAGACACAGAGACACAGAGACAAAGAGACACTGAGACTCTAAGGTGCTGAGACACTGAGACACAGAGACACAGAGACTCTGAGACACTGGGACACTGAGACACTGAGACACAGAGACACTGAGGCACAGAGACACAGAGACACAGAGACTCTGAGACACTGACACCCTGAGACACTGAGACACAGAGACACTGAGACACTGAGACACAGAGACACAGGGACACTGAGACACAGAGACACTGAGACTCTGAGACACAGAGACACAGAGACACTGAGACACAGAAACACTGGGACACTGAGCCACAGAGACTCTGAGACTCGGAGACACTGAGACACTGAGAAACTGAGTCACAGAGACACAGAGACAAAGAGACACTGAGACACTGAGGTACTGAGACAATGAGACACAGAGACACTGAGAGGCAAAGACACAGAGACACAGAGACACTGAGACACTGAGTCACTGAGACACCGAGACATTGAGACACTGAATCACTGAGACACTGAGACTCTGAGACGCAGAGACACAGAGACACTGAGACACTGAGACACAGAGACTCTGAGGTACTGAGACACAGAGACACAGAGACTCTGAGACACTGGGACACTGAGACACTGAGACACAGAGACACAGAGACTCTGAGACACTGAGACACTGAGACTCTGAGACTCTGAGACGCAGAGACACAGAGACACTGAAACACAGAGACACAGAGACACTGAGACACCGAGACACTGAGACACTGAGACTCTGAGACACTGAGATACAGAGACACAGAGACGCTGAGACTCTGAGACACAGAGACTCTGAGACACTGAGCCACTGAGACACTGAGACACAGAGACACTGTGACTATGACACACTGAGACACAAAGACACAGAGACACAGAGACACTGAGACACTGAGTCACTGAGACACCAAGACATTGAGCCACAGAGACTCTGAGACTCTGAGACACTGAGACACTGAAACACATAGAAACTGAGACACAGAGACACAGAGACAAAGAGACACTGAGACTCTGAGGTACTGAGACACTGAGACACAGAGACACAGAGACTCTGAGACTCTGAGTCACTGAGGCTCTGAGACGCAGAGACGCAGAGACACTGAGACACAGAGACACAGAGAAACTGAGACACAGAGACACAGAGACATTGAGACACTGAGAGAAGGAGACACAGAGACACAGAGACACTGAGACTCTGACACACTTAGACACCGAGACACTGAGACTCTGAGACACAGAGACACAGAGACACTGAGACACAGAGACAGAGAGACACAGAGAAACAGAGACACTGAGATTCTGAGACACTGAGACACAGAGACACTGAGACACTGAGACACAGAGACTCTGAGAACTGAGACACAGACACACAGACACACAGAGACACTGAGACACAGAGACTCTTAGACACTGAGACTATGAGACACTGAGACGCAGAGACACAGAGACACTGAGACACAGAGACACAGAGACTCTGAGACACTGACACCCTGAGACACTGAGACACAGAGACACAGAGACACTGATACACAGAGACACTGAGACTCTGAGACACTGAGACACAGAGACCCTGAGACACGGAGACACGGAGACACTGAGACACTGAGACACTGAGACACTGGGACACGGAGACACAGAGACACGGAGACACTGAGACACTGAGACACAGAGACCCAGAGACTCTGAGACATGGAGACACGTTGACACGGAGACACTGAGACACTGAGACACTGAGACACGGAGACACAGACACACTGAGGCACAGAGACACAGAGACACTGAGACACTGAGACACTGAGACACTGAAACACTGAGACACTGAGACAAGGAGACACGGAGACACAGACACACTGAGACACTGAGACACTGAGACACGGAGACACAGAGACACAGAGACACGGAGACACTGAGACACGGAGACACAGAGACACTGAGACACCGAGACACCGAGACTCCGAGACACGGAGACACGGAGACACAGAGACACAGAGACACAGAGACACTGAGACACGGAGAGACAGAGACACAGAAACACTGAGACACTGAGACACGGTGACACGGAGACACAGAGACACTGAGACACTGAGGTACTGAGGCACGGAGACACAGAGACACTGAGACACTGAAACACTGAGACAATGAGACACTGAGACACTGAGGCACGGAGACACAGAGACACTGAGACACTGAGACACTGAGACAATGAGACACTGAGACACTGTGAAACGGAGACACGGAGACACGGAGACACTGAGACACTGTGACACGGAGACACGGAGACACTGAGACAGGGAGACACGGAGACACTGAGACACTGAGACACGGAGACACGGAGACACAGAGACACTGAGACACGGAGACACAGAGACACTGAGACACTGAGACACTGTGACACTGAGACACGGAGTCACGGAGACACTGAGACACTGAGCCACAGAGTCTCTGAGACTCTGAGACACTGAGTCACAGAGACTCTGAGACACAGAGACACTGAGACACAGAGACACTGAGACGCAGAGACACAGAGACACTGATACACAGAGACACTGAGACTCTGAGACACTGAGACACAGAGAGACTGAAACACTGAGACACAGAGACACAGAGAAACAGAGACACTGAGATTCTGAGACACTGAGACACAGAGACACTGAGACACTGAGACACAGAGACTCTGAGAACTGAGACACAGACACACAGAGACACTGAGACACTGAGACACAGAGACTCTGAGTCACTGAGACTATGAGACACTGAGACGCAGAGACACATAGACACAGGGACACAGAGACACTGAGACTCTGAGACACAGAGACACTGAGGCACAGAGACACAGAGACACAGAGACTGTGAGACACTGACACCCTGAGACACTGAGACACAGAGACACAGAGACACTGAGACACAGAGACACAGGGACACTGAGACACAGAGACACTGAGACTCGGAGACACTGAGACACTGAGACACAGAGAAACTGAGACACAGAGACACAGAGACAAAGAGACACTGAGACTCTAAGGTGCTGAGACACTGAGACACAGAGACACAGAGACTCTGAGACACTGGGACACTGAGACACTGAGACACAGAGACACTGAGGCACAGAGACACAGAGACACAGAGACTCTGAGACACTGACACCCTGAGACACTGAGACACAGAGACACTGAGACACTGAGACACAGAGACACAGGGACACTGAGACACAGAGACACTGAGACTCTGAGAGACAGAGACGCTGAGACACTGAGACACAGAGACACTGAGACACTGAGAGACAGAGATACTGAGAGACTGAGACACAGAGACACAGAGACTCGGAGACACTGAGACATTGAGACACAGAGACACTGAGACACAGAGACACTGACACACTGAGACACAGTGACACTGAGACTCTGAGACACTCAGACACGGAGACACAGAGACACGGAGACTCTGAGACACAGAGACACAGAGACACTGAGAGACTGAGACACAGAGACACAGAGACTCGGAGACACTGAGACATTGAGACACAGAGACACTGAGATACAGAGACACTGAGACACTGAGACACAGTCAAACTGAGACACAGAGACGCAGAGACACTGAGACACTGAGACACAGAGTCTCTCAGACACTGAGACACAGAGACACTGAGACTCTGGGACACTCAGACACGGAGACACAGAGACACAGAGGCACAGAGACACTGAGACAAAGAGACACTGAGACACAGAGACACTGAGACTCTGAGACACAGAGTCACAGAGACACAGAGATACAGAGACACTGAGACACAGAGACTCTGTGACTCTGAGACACTGAGACACAGAGACACACAGACACTGAGACTCAGAGTCACTGAGACAGAGACATACTGAGACTTAGAGACGCAGAGACTCTGAGACACTGAGACACTGAGACTCTGAGACACTGAGGCACTGATACACAGAGACTCTGAGACACTGAGACATTGAGACACTGAATCACTGAGACACTGAGACATTGAGACACTGACACACTGAGACACTGAGACACAGAGACTCTGAAACATTGAGACACTGAGACATTGAGACACTGAGACACTGAGGCACTGAGACACAGAGACACTGAGACTCTGTCACACTGAGACAAAGGGACACTGAGACTCTGACACACAGAGACACAGAGACACTGAGACACAGAGACACAGAGAAACTGAGACACAGAGACACAGAGACATTGACACACTGAGAAACAGAGACACTGAGACTCTGAGACAGAGAGACACAGAGACACTGGGACATAGAGACACAGAGACATTGAGACACTGAGACCCTGCGACACAGAGACACAGAGACACTGAGACACAGAGACACAGAGACTCTGAGACACTGAGACACTGAGACTATGAGACACAGAGACACACAGACTCTGAGACACTGAGACACACAGACTCTGAGACACTGAGACACTGAGACACTGGGATTCATAGACACAGAGACTCTGAGAAACTTAGACACAGACACTGAGACGCAGAGACACGGAGGCACTGAGACACAGAGACTCTGAGACACTGAGGCACTGAGACTCTGAGACACTGAGACAAAAGAGACAGAGACAGTGAGATACAGAGGCTCGGGGACACTGAGACACTGTGGCACTGAGGCACTGACACACTGAGTCACTGAGACACAGAGAGAATGAGACACTGGCACACTGAAACACAGAGACTCTGTGACACGGAGACACTGTGGCACTGAGGCACTGACACACTGAGACACTGAGCCACTGAGGCACTGAGACACAGGGACTCTGTGACACTGAGAGTCTGTGGCACTGAGTCACTGAGGCACTGAGACACAGAGGGACCGAGACACAGAGACTCTGAGACACGAAGACACAGAGACACTGAGACGCAGAGACGCAGAGACTCAGAGACACTGAGACACTGAGACTCTGAGACACTGAGGCACAGAGACACTGAGACACTGAGACACAGATACACAGAGACTCTGAGACACCGAGACATTGAAAAACTGAGTCACGGAGACACTGAGACATTGAGACACTGAGACACTGAGACACAGAGACTCTGAAACACTGAGACATTGAGACACTGAGACACTGAGGCACTGAGACACTGAGACACAGAGACAGAGAGACACAGAGACACTGAGACTCTGACACACTGAGACACAGAGACACTGAGACACAGAGACACAGAGAAACAGAGACACAGCGACACTGAAGCACAGAGACATTGAGACACTGAGACTCTGAGACACAGAGACACAGTGACATTGAGACACTGAGACATTGAGACACAGAGACACTAAGACACTGAGACACTGAGACACAGAGACACTGAGACACAGAGACACAGAGACACTGAGACACTGAGACACAGAGTCTCTCAGACACTGAGACACAGAGACACTGAGACTCTGGGACACTCAGACACGGAGACACAGAGACACAGAGACTCTGAGACACAGAGACACAGAGACACAGAGACTCTGAGACACTGAGAGACTGAGACACAGAGACACAGAGACTCGGAGACACTGAGACATTGAGACACAGAGACACTGAGACACAGAGACACTGAGACACTGAGACACAGAGACACAGAGACACTGAGACACAGAGTCTCTCAGACACGGAGACACAGAGACACTTTGACTCTGGGATACTCAGACACGGAGACACAGAGACACAGAGACACAGAGTCTCTGAGACACAGAGACACTGAGACACAGAGACATTGAGACTCAGAGACACCGAGACACCGAGACACTGAGACACTGAGACACAGAGACTCTGAGACACTGAGACACTGAGACTCTGAGACGCAGAGACACAGAGACACTGAGACACAGAGACACAGAGACACAGCGACTCTGAGACACTGAGGCGCTGAGACACTGAGACTCTGAGACGCAGAGACACAGAGACGCTGAGACACCAAGACACAGAGACTCTGAGACACTGAGGCACTGAGACGCAGAGACACAGAGACACTGAGACACAGAGACACTGAGACACTGAGACACAGAGACACAGAGAGTCTGAGACACTGAGGCACTGAGACTCTGAGACACAGAGACACTGAGATACAGAAACACTGAGACACTGAGCCACAGAGACTCTGAGACTCTGAGACTCTGAGACACTGAGACACAGAGACACAGAGACACTGAGACACTGAGACACAGAGTCTCTCAGACACTGAGACACAGAGACACTGAGACTCTGGGACACTCAGACACGGAGACTCAGAGGCACAGAGACACAGAGACTCTGAGACACAGAGACACTGAGAGACTGAGACACAGAGACACAGAGACTCGGAGACACTGAGACATGGAGACACAGAGACACTGAGACACAGAGACACTGAGACACTGAGACACAGAGACACTGAGACAAAGAGACACAGAGACACTGAGATACAGAGTCTCTCAGACACTGAGACACTTGGACTCTGGGACACTCAGACACGGAGACACAGAGAGACAGAGACACAGAGACACTGATACACAGAGACACTGAGACACATAGACACTGAAACACTGAGACACAGAGACACAGAGACACAGAGAAACAGAGACACTGAGATTCTGAGACACTGAGACACAGAGACACTGAGACACTGAGACACAGAGACTCTGAGAACTGAGACACAGACACACAGAGACACTGAGACACTGAGACACAGAGACTCTGAGTCACTGAGACTATGAGACACTGAGACGCAGAGACACAGAGACACAGGGACACAGAGACACTGAGACTCTGAGACACAGAGACACTGAGGCACAGAGACACAGAGACACAGAGACTGTGAGACACTGACACCCTGAGAAACTGAGACACAGAGACACAGAGACACTGAGACACAGAGACACAGGGACACTGAGACACAGAGACACTGAGACTCGGAGACACTGAGACACTGAGACACTGAGACACAGAGAAACTGAGACACTGAGACACAGAGACACAGAGACTCTGAGACACTGGGACACTGAGACACTGAGACACAGAGACACAGAGACTCTGAGACACTGAGGCACTGAGACACTGAGACTCTGAGACGCAGAGACGCAGAGACACTGAGACACAGAGACACAGACACACAGAGAAACTGAGACACAGAGACATTGAGACACTGAGACAAAGAGACACTGAGACAAGGAGACACAGAGACACAGAGACTCTGACACACTGAGACACCGAGACACTGAGACTCTGAGACACTGAGACACCGAGACATTGAGACACAGAGACAGAGAGACACAGAGACTCAGAGAAACAGAGACACTGAGATTCTGAGACACTGAGACACAGAGACACTGAGAGACTGAGACACAGAGACACAGAGACTCGGAGACACTGAGACATGGAGACACAGAGACAGTGAGACACAGAGACACTGAGACACTGAGACACAGAGTCTCTCAGACACTGAGACACTTGGACTCTGGGACACTCAGACTCTGAGACACTGAGACACAGAGACACAGAGACTCTGAGACAAAGAGACACTGAGACAATGAGACACTGAGACTCTGAGGTTCTGAGACACAGAGACACAGAGGCTCTGAGACACAGAGACACAGAGACACTGATACACAGAGACACTGAGACTCTGAGACACTGAGACACAGAGACACTGAAACACTGAGACACAGAGAAACAGAGACACTGAGATTCTGAGACACTGAGACACAGAGACACTGAGACACTGAGACACAGAGACTCTGAGTCACTGAGACTATGAGACACTGAGACGCAGAGACACAGAGACACAGGGACACAGAGACACTGAGACTCTGAGACACAGAGACACTGAGGCACAGAGACACAGAGACACTGAGACACAGAGACACAGGGACACTGAGACACAGAGACACTGAGACTCTGAGAGACAGAGACGCTGAGACACTGAGACACAGAGACACTGAGACAATGAGACACAGAGATACTGAGACACTGAGACACTGAGACTCTGAGGTACTGAGACACAGAGACTCTGAGACACTGGGACACTGAGACACTGAGACACAGAGACACAGAGACTCTGAGACACTGAGACACCGAGACACAGAGACTCTGAGACACGGGACACTGAGACACAGAGAAACTGAGACACAGAGACACTGAGACACTGACACACTGAGACTGTGAGGTACTGAGACACAGAGACTCAGAGACACTGGGACACTGAGACACTGAGACACAGAGACTCTGAGACTCTGAGACACTGAGACACAGAGACACAGAGACTCTGAGACACAGAGACACTGAGACTTAGAGACGCAGAGACTCTGAGACACTGAGACACCGAGACACAGAGACTCTGAGACACTGAGAGACTGAGACACAGAGAAACAGAGACACAGAGACACTGAGACTCTGAGACTCTGAGGTACTGAGACACAGAGACACAGAGACTCTGAGACACTGGGACACTGAGACTCTGAGACATAGAGACACAGAGACTCTGAGACACTGAGGCACTGAGACACTGAGACTCTGAGACTCAGAGACACAGAGACACTGAGACACTGAGACACAGGGACTCTGAGGTACTGAGACACAGAGACACAGAGGCTCTGAGACACTGGGACACTGAGACACTGAGACACAGAGACACAGAGACTCTGAGACACTGAGACACTGAGACTCTGAGACGCAGAGACACAGAGACACTGAAACACAGAGAAACAGAGAGACTGAGACACCGAGACACTGAGACGCTGAGACACTGAGACACAGAGACACAGATACACTGAGACTCTGAGACACAGAGACTCTGAGACACTGAGCCACTGAGACACTGAGACACAGAGACACTGGGACACAGAGACACAGAGAGGCAAAGACACAGAGACACTGAGACACTGAGTCACTGAGACACCGAGACATTGAGACCCTGATCACTGAGACACTGAGACACTGAGACATTGAGACACTGAGACACTGAGACTCTGAGACACAGAGACACAGAGACACTGAGACACAGAAACACTGGGACACTGAGCCACAGAGACTCTGAGACTCGGAGACACTGAGACACTGAGACACTGAGAAACTGAGACACAGAGACACAGAGACAAAGAGACACTGAGACTCTGAGGTACTGAGACACTGAGACACAGAGACACTGAGAGGCAAAGACACAGAGACACAGAGACACTGAGACACTGAGACACTGAGTCACTGAGACACCGAGACATTGAGACACTGAATCACTGAGACACTGAGACTCTGAGACGCAGAGACACAGAGACACTGAGACACTGAGACACAGAGACTCTGAGGTACTGAGACACAGAGACACAGAGACTCTGAGACACTGGGACACTGAGACACTGAGACACAGAGACACAGAGACTCTGAGACACTGAGACACTGAGACTCTGAGACTCTGAGACGCAGAGACACAGAGACACTGAAACACAGAGACACTGAGACTCTGAGACGCAGAGACACTGAGACACTGAAACACAGAGACACAGAGACACTGAGACACCGAGACACTGAGACACTGAGACTCTGAGACACTGAGCCACTGAGACACTGAGACACAGAGACACTGAGACTATGACACACTGAGACACAAAGACACAGAGACACAGAGACACTGAGACACTGAGACAAGGAGACACAGAGACACTGAGATACAGAGACAAAGAGACGCTGAGACTCTGAGACACAGAGACTCTGAGACACTGAGCCACTGAGACACTGAGACACAGAGACACTGAGACTATGACACACTGAGACACAAAGACACAGAGACACAGAGACACTGAGACACTGAGACAAGGAGACACAGAGACACTGAGACACTGAGACACAGAGACACTGAGACACTGAGACACTGAGACACGGAGACACAGAGACACTGAGACACTCAGGCACTGAGACACGGAGACACGGAGACACGGAGACACTGAGACACTGAGACACAGAGACACAGACACACTGAGACACTGGGACACTAACACACTGAGACACGGAGGTACGGAGACACAGAGACACTGAGACACTGAGACACGGAGACACGGAGACACTGAGACAATGAGACACGGAGAAACGGAGACACAGAGACACTGAGACACTGAGACACGGAGACACGGAAACACAGAGACACGGAGACACTGAGACACTGAGACACTGAGACATTGAGACACGGAGACACGGAGACACTGAGACACTGAGACACGGAGACACGGAGACACAGAGACACTGTGACACTGAGACACGGAGACACAGAGACACAGAGACACTGAGACACTGAGACAAGGAGACACAGAGACACTGAGACACTGAGACACGGAGACACAGAGACACTGAGACACTGAGACACTGAGACACGGAGACACAGAGACACTGAGACACTGAGACACGGAGACACGGAGACACTGAGACAATGAGACACGGAGACACAGAGACACTGAGACACTGAGTCACAGAGACCCAGAGACACTGAGACACAGAGACACTGAGACACTGAGACACAGAGACCCAGAGACACTGAGACACGGAGACACAGAGACACAGAGGCAAGAGGCACAGAGACACAGAGACACTGAGACACTGAGACCCAGAGACACTGAGACACGGAGACACAGAGACACTGAGACACTGAGACATGGAGACACGGATCACAGAGACACGGTGACACTGAGACACAGAGACCCAGAGACACTGAGACACTGAGACACGGAGACACAGAGACACAGAGACACTGAGACACAGAGACCCAGAGACACTGAGACACGGAGACACGGTGACACGGAGACACTGAGACACTGAGTCACGGAGACACGGAGACACAGAGACACAGAGACACTGAGACACTGAGACACCGAGACTCCGAGACACTGAGACACGGAGACACTGAGACACGGAGACACTGAGACACTGAGACACCGAGACACCGGGACACGGAGACACAGAGACACTGAGACACAGAGACACTGAGACACTGAGACACGGAGACACAGAGACACAGAGACTCTGAGACACTGAGACACGGAGACACTGAGACACAGAGACACGGAGACACAGAGACACAGAGACACTGAGACACTGAGACACAGAGACACTGAGACACTGAGACACAGAGACTCTGAGACACTGAGACACTGAGACTCTGAGACGCAGAGACACAGAGACACTGAGACACAGAGACACAGAGACACAGCGACTCTGAGACACTGAGGCGCTGAGACACTGAGACTCTGAGACGCAGAGACACAGAGACGCTGAGACACCAAGACACAGAGACTCTGAGACACTGAGGCACTGAGACGCAGAGACACAGAGACACTGAGACACAGAGACACTGAGACACTGAGACACAGAGACACAGAGAGTCTGAGACACTGAGGCACTGAGACTCTGAGACACAGAGACACTGAGATACAGAAACACTGAGACACTGAGCCACAGAGACTCTGAGACTCTGAGACTCTGAGACACTGAGACACAGAGACACAGAGACACTGAGACACTGAGACACAGAGTCTCTCAGACACTGAGACACAGAGACACTGAGACTCTGGGACACTCAGACACGGAGACTCAGAGGCACAGAGACACAGAGACTCTGAGACACAGAGACACTGAGAGACTGAGACACAGAGACACAGAGACTCGGAGACACTGAGACATGGAGACACAGAGACACTGAGACACAGAGACACTGAGACACTGAGACACAGAGACACTGAGACAAAGAGACACAGAGACACTGAGATACAGAGTCTCTCAGACACTGAGACACTTGGACTCTGGGACACTCAGACACGGAGACACAGAGAGACAGAGACACAGAGACACTGATACACAGAGACACTGAGACACATAGACACTGAAACACTGAGACACAGAGACACAGAGACACAGAGAAACAGAGACACTGAGATTCTGAGACACTGAGACACAGAGACACTGAGACACTGAGACACAGAGACTCTGAGAACTGAGACACAGACACACAGAGACACTGAGACACTGAGACACAGAGACTCTGAGTCACTGAGACTATGAGACACTGAGACGCAGAGACACAGAGACACAGGGACACAGAGACACTGAGACTCTGAGACACAGAGACACTGAGGCACAGAGACACAGAGACACAGAGACTGTGAGACACTGACACCCTGAGAAACTGAGACACAGAGACACAGAGACACTGAGACACAGAGACACAGGGACACTGAGACACAGAGACACTGAGACTCGGAGACACTGAGACACTGAGACACTGAGACACAGAGAAACTGAGACACTGAGACACAGAGACACAGAGACTCTGAGACACTGGGACACTGAGACACTGAGACACAGAGACACAGAGACTCTGAGACACTGAGGCACTGAGACACTGAGACTCTGAGACGCAGAGACGCAGAGACACTGAGACACAGAGACACAGACACACAGAGAAACTGAGACACAGAGACATTGAGACACTGAGACAAAGAGACACTGAGACAAGGAGACACAGAGACACAGAGACTCTGACACACTGAGACACCGAGACACTGAGACTCTGAGACACTGAGACACCGAGACATTGAGACACAGAGACAGAGAGACACAGAGACTCAGAGAAACAGAGACACTGAGATTCTGAGACACTGAGACACAGAGACACTGAGAGACTGAGACACAGAGACACAGAGACTCGGAGACACTGAGACATGGAGACACAGAGACAGTGAGACACAGAGACACTGAGACACTGAGACACAGAGTCTCTCAGACACTGAGACACTTGGACTCTGGGACACTCAGACTCTGAGACACTGAGACACAGAGACACAGAGACTCTGAGACAAAGAGACACTGAGACAATGAGACACTGAGACTCTGAGGTTCTGAGACACAGAGACACAGAGGCTCTGAGACACAGAGACACAGAGACACTGATACACAGAGACACTGAGACTCTGAGACACTGAGACACAGAGACACTGAAACACTGAGACACAGAGAAACAGAGACACTGAGATTCTGAGACACTGAGACACAGAGACACTGAGACACTGAGACACAGAGACTCTGAGTCACTGAGACTATGAGACACTGAGACGCAGAGACACAGAGACACAGGGACACAGAGACACTGAGACTCTGAGACACAGAGACACTGAGGCACAGAGACACAGAGACACTGAGACACAGAGACACAGGGACACTGAGACACAGAGACACTGAGACTCTGAGAGACAGAGACGCTGAGACACTGAGACACAGAGACACTGAGACAATGAGACACAGAGATACTGAGACACTGAGACACTGAGACTCTGAGGTACTGAGACACAGAGACTCTGAGACACTGGGACACTGAGACACTGAGACACAGAGACACAGAGACTCTGAGACACTGAGACACCGAGACACAGAGACTCTGAGACACGGGACACTGAGACACAGAGAAACTGAGACACAGAGACACTGAGACACTGACACACTGAGACTGTGAGGTACTGAGACACAGAGACTCAGAGACACTGGGACACTGAGACACTGAGACACAGAGACTCTGAGACTCTGAGACACTGAGACACAGAGACACAGAGACTCTGAGACACAGAGACACTGAGACTTAGAGACGCAGAGACTCTGAGACACTGAGACACCGAGACACAGAGACTCTGAGACACTGAGAGACTGAGACACAGAGAAACAGAGACACAGAGACACTGAGACTCTGAGACTCTGAGGTACTGAGACACAGAGACACAGAGACTCTGAGACACTGGGACACTGAGACTCTGAGACATAGAGACACAGAGACTCTGAGACACTGAGGCACTGAGACACTGAGACTCTGAGACTCAGAGACACAGAGACACTGAGACACTGAGACACAGGGACTCTGAGGTACTGAGACACAGAGACACAGAGGCTCTGAGACACTGGGACACTGAGACACTGAGACACAGAGACACAGAGACTCTGAGACACTGAGACACTGAGACTCTGAGACGCAGAGACACAGAGACACTGAAACACAGAGAAACAGAGAGACTGAGACACCGAGACACTGAGACGCTGAGACACTGAGACACAGAGACACAGATACACTGAGACTCTGAGACACAGAGACTCTGAGACACTGAGCCACTGAGACACTGAGACACAGAGACACTGGGACACAGAGACACAGAGAGGCAAAGACACAGAGACACTGAGACACTGAGTCACTGAGACACCGAGACATTGAGACCCTGATCACTGAGACACTGAGACACTGAGACATTGAGACACTGAGACACTGAGACTCTGAGACACAGAGACACAGAGACACTGAGACACAGAAACACTGGGACACTGAGCCACAGAGACTCTGAGACTCGGAGACACTGAGACACTGAGACACTGAGAAACTGAGACACAGAGACACAGAGACAAAGAGACACTGAGACTCTGAGGTACTGAGACACTGAGACACAGAGACACTGAGAGGCAAAGACACAGAGACACAGAGACACTGAGACACTGAGACACTGAGACACCGAGACATTGAGACACTGAATCACTGAGACACTGAGACTCTGAGACGCAGAGACACAGAGACACTGAGACACTGAGACACAGAGACTCTGAGGTACTGAGACACAGAGACACAGAGACTCTGAGACACTGGGACACTGAGACACTGAGACACAGAGACACAGAGACTCTGAGACACTGAGACACTGAGACTCTGAGACTCTGAGACGCAGAGACACAGAGACACTGAAACACAGAGACACTGAGACTCTGAGACGCAGAGACACTGAGACACTGAAACACAGAGACACAGAGACACTGAGACACCGAGACACTGAGACACTGAGACTCTGAGACACTGAGCCACTGAGACACTGAGACACAGAGACACTGAGACTATGACACACTGAGACACAAAGACACAGAGACACAGAGACACTGAGACACTGAGACAAGGAGACACAGAGACACTGAGATACAGAGACAAAGAGACGCTGAGACTCTGAGACACAGAGACTCTGAGACACTGAGCCACTGAGACACTGAGACACAGAGACACTGAGACTATGACACACTGAGACACAAAGACACAGAGACACAGAGACACTGAGACACTGAGACAAGGAGACACAGAGACACTGAGACACTGAGACACAGAGACACTGAGACACTGAGACACTGAGACACGGAGACACAGAGACACTGAGACACTCAGGCACTGAGACACGGAGACACGGAGACACGGAGACACTGAGACACTGAGACACAGAGACACAGACACACTGAGACACTGGGACACTAACACACTGAGACACGGAGGTACGGAGACACAGAGACACTGAGACACTGAGACACGGAGACACGGAGACACTGAGACAATGAGACACGGAGAAACGGAGACACAGAGACACTGTGACACTGAGACACGGAGACACAGAGACACAGAGACACTGAGACACTGAGACAAGGAGACACAGAGACACTGAGACACTGAGACACGGAGACACAGAGACACTGAGACACTGAGACACTGAGACACGGAGACACAGAGACACTGAGACACTGAGACACGGAGACACGGAGACACTGAGACAATGAGACACGGAGACACAGAGACACTGAGACACTGAGTCACAGAGACCCAGAGACACTGAGACACAGAGACACTGAGACACTGAGACACAGAGACCCAGAGACACTGAGACACGGAGACACAGAGACACAGAGGCAAGAGGCACAGAGACACAGAGACACTGAGACACTGAGACCCAGAGACACTGAGACACGGAGACACAGAGACACTGAGACACTGAGACATGGAGACACGGATCACAGAGACACGGTGACACTGAGACACAGAGACCCAGAGACACTGAGACACTGAGACACGGAGACACAGAGACACAGAGACACTGAGACACAGAGACCCAGAGACACTGAGACACGGAGACACGGTGACACGGAGACACTGAGACACTGAGTCACGGAGACACGGAGACACAGAGACACAGAGACACTGAGACACTGAGACACCGAGACTCCGAGACACTGAGACACGGAGACACTGAGACACGGAGACACTGAGACACTGAGACACCGAGACACCGGGACACGGAGACACAGAGACACTGAGACACAGAGACACTGAGACACTGAGACACGGAGACACAGAGACACAGAGACTCTGAGACACTGAGACACGGAGACACTGAGACACAGAGACACGGAGACACAGAGACACAGAGACACTGAGACACTGAGACACAGAGACACAGAGACACTGAGACACGGAGACACAGAGACACAGAGACACTGAGACACAGAGACCCAGAGACACTGAGACACGGAGACACGGTGACACGGAGAAACTGAGACACTGAGACACGGAGACACGGAGACACAGAGACACCGAGACACTGAGACACTGAGACACTGAGACACCGAGACTCCGAGACACTGAGACACGGAGACACTGAGACACGGAGACACTGAGACACTGAGACACCGGGACACGGAGACACAGAGACACAGAGACACTGAGACACAGAGACCCAGAGACACTGAGACACGGAGACACGGTGACACGGTGAAACTGAGACACTGAGACACTGAGACACGGAGACACGGAGACACAGAGACACCGAGACACTGAGACACTGAGACACTGAGACACCGAGACTCCGAGACACTGAGACACGGAGACACTGTGACACGGAGACACTGAGACACTGAGACACCGGGACACGGAGACACAGAGACACTGAGACACAGAGACACTGAGACACTGAGACACGGAGACACAGAGACACAGAGACTCTGAGACACTGAGACACGGAGACACTGAGACACAGAGACACGGAGACACAGAGACACAGAGACACTGAGACACTGAGACAGGGAAACACGGAGACACTGAGACACAGAGACACAGACACACTGAGACACTGAGACACTGAGACACTGAGACACGGAGGTACGGAGATACAGAGACACTGAGACACTGAGACACTGAGACATGGAGACACAGAGATACTGAGACACGGAGACACAGAGACACTGAGAAAACGAGACACCGAGACTCCGAGACACGGAGACACGGAGACACAGAGACACAGACACACTGAGACACTGAGGCACGGAGAGACTGAGACACAGAGACACTGAGACACTGAGACACGGAGACATTGAGACACGGAGACACAGAGACGCTGAGACGCTGAGACACTGAGACACAGAGACCCAGAGACACTGAGACACGGAGACACGGAGACACTGAGACACTGAGACACGGAGACACTGAGACACGGAGACACGGAGACACGGAGACACGGAGACACTGAGACACTGAGACACGGAGACACGGTGACACGGAGACACGGAGAAACAGAGACACTGAGACACGGAGACACGGAGACACAGAGACGCTGAGACGCTGAGACACTGAGACACAGAGACCCAGAGACACTGAGACACGGAGACACGGAGACACTGAGACACTGAGACACTGAGACACGGAGACACAGAGACACAGAGACACTGAGACACGGAAACACGGAGACACGGAGAAACAGAGACACTGAGACACTGAGACACTGAGACACGGAGACACGGAGACACAGAGACACAGAGACACTGAGACACGGAGACACTGAGACACGGAGACACGGAGACATGGAGACACTGAGACACGGAGAGACGGAGACACAGAGACACAGAGACCCAGAGACACTGAGACACGGAGACACGGAGACACTGAGACACTGAGACACGGAGACACAGAGACACAGAGACACTGAGACACGGAGACACGGAGACACGGAGAAACAGAGACACTGAGACACTGAGACACGGAGACACAGAGAAACAGAGACACTGAGACACTGAGACACGGAGACACAGAGACACAGAGACACTGAGACACTGAGACACGGAGACACGGAGACACGGAGACACTGAGACACTGAGACACTGAGACACTGAGACACTGAGACACAGAGACCCGGAGACACGGAGACACGGAGACACTGAGACACGGAGACACAGAGACACTGAGACGCTGAGACACGGAGACACAGAGACACTGAGACACTGAGACACCGAGACACCGAGACTCCGAGACACTGAGACACGGAGACACAGAGACACAGAGACACAGAGACACGGAGACACTGAGACACGGAGACACGGAGACACGGAGACACTGAGACACTGAGACACGGAGAGACGGAGACACAGAGACACAGAGACACTGAGACACTGAGACACGGAGACACAGAGACACAGAGACACTGAGACACTGAAACACTGAGACACGGAGACACGGAGACACAGAGACACTGAGACACGGAGACACAGAGACACAGAGACACTGAGACACTGAGACACTGAGACACCGAGACTCCGAGACACGGAGACACAGAGACACAGAGACACAGAGACACAGAGACACTGAGACACGGAGACACAGAGACACTGAGACACTGAGACACAGAGACCCAGAGACACAGAGACACGGAGACACAGAGACACAGAGACACTGAGACACTGAGACACAGAGACCCAGAGACACTGAGACACGGAGACACGGTGTCACGGAGACACTGAGACACGGAGACACAGAGACACAGAGAAACAGAGACACTGTTTCACTGAGACACTGAGACACTGAGACACTGAGACACAGAGACACAGAGACACTGAGACACGGAGACACGGTGTCACGGAGACACTGAGACACGGAGACACAGAGACACAGAGAAACAGAGACACTGTGACACTGAGACACAGAGACACTGAGACACTGAGACACTGAGACACAGAGACACAGAGACACTGAGACACGGAGACACGGTGTCACGGAGACACTGAGACACTGAGACACTGAGACACAGAGACACAGAGACACTGAGACACGGAGACACGGTGTCACGGAGACACTGAGACACGGAGACACAGAGACACAGAGACACTGAGACACTGAGACCCAGAAACACTGAGACACGGGACACAGAGACACAGAGGCACAGAGGCACAGAGACACTGAGACACTGAGACACAGAGACCCAGAGACACTGAGACACGGAGACACAGAGACACAGAGACACAGAGACAGTGAGACACTGAGACACTGAGACACGGAGACACGGAGTCACTGAGACACGGAGACACAGAGACACTGAGACACTGAGACACTGAGTCACGGAGACACAGAGACACTGTGACACTGAGACACTGTGACACTGAGACACTGAGACACAGAGTCCCAGAGACACTGAGACACGGAGACACGGAGACACAGAGACACTGAGACACGGAGACACAGAGACACAGAGACACTGAGACACTGAGATATTGAGACACGGAGACACAGAGACACTGAGACACGGAGACACAGAGACACAGAGACACTGAGACACTGAGACACCGAGACACCGAGACTCCGAGACACGGAGACACGGAGACACAGAGACACTGAGACACGGAGACACCGAGACACAGAGACACTGAGACACGGAGACACTGAGACACTGAGAAACTGAGACACAGAGACACAGAGACACTGAGACACTGAGACACAGAGGCCCAGAGACACTGAGACACTGAGACACTGAGACACGGAGACACAAAGACACTGAGACACTGAGACACGGAGACACAGAGACGCAGAGACACTGAGACACTGAGATACTGAGACACGGAGACACAGAGACACGGAGACACAGAGACACAGAGACACAGAGACACTGAGACACTGAGACACTGAGACACAAAGACACTGAGACACTGAGACACGGAGACACAGAGACACTGAGACACTGAGACACCGAGACACCGAGACTCCGAGACACGGAGACACGGAGACACAGAGACACTGAGACACGGAGGCACCGAGACACAGAGACACTGAGACACGGAGACACCGAGACACTGAGACACTGAGACACAGAGACACTGAGACACAGAGGCCCAGAGACACTGAGACACTGAGACACTGAGACACGGAGACACAAAGACACTGAGACACTGAGACACGGAGACACAGAGACGCAGAGACACTGAGACACTGAGATACTGAGACACGGAGACACAGAGACACTGAGACACGGAGACACAGAGACACAGAGACACTGAGACACTGAGACACGGAGACACAAAGATACTGAGACACTGAGACACGGAGACACAGAGACGCAGAGACACTGAGACACTGAGATACTGAGACACGGAGACACAGAGACACTGAGACACGGTGACACAGAGACACTGAGACACTGAGACACCGAGACACCGAGACTCCGAGACACGGAGACACGGAGACACTGAGACACCGAGACACCGAGACTCCGAGACACGGAGACACGGAGAAACGGAGACACTGAGACACTGAGACACTGAGACACGGAGACACAGAGACACTGAGACACTGAGACACTGAGACACTGAGACACAGAGACCCAGAGACACTGAGACACTGAGACACTGAGACACAGAGACACTGAGACACTGAGACCCAGAGACCCAGTGACACGGAGACACAGAGACACAGAGGCAAAGAGGCACAGAGACACTGAGACACTGAGACACAGAGACCCAGAGACACGGAGACACAGAGACACAGAGACACTGAGACACGGAGACACAGAGACACAGCGACACTGAGACACTGAGACACGGAGTCACGGAGACACAGAGACACTGAGACACGGAGACACAGAGACACTGAGACACCGAGACACAGAGACCCACAGACACAGAAACACTGAGACGCTGAGACACGGAGACACAGAGACACAGAGACACTGAGACACTGAGAAACAGAGACCCTGAGACACTGAGACACGGAGACACGGTGACACGGAGACACTGAGATACTGAGACACGGAGACACAGAGACACAGAGACACAGAGACACTGAGACACTGAGACACAGAGACCCTGAGACACTGAGACACGGAGACACGGTGACACGGAGACACTGAGATACTGAGACACGGAGACACAGAGACACAGAGACACTGAGACACAGAGACACTGAGACACTGAGACACTGAGACCCAGAGACCCAGAGACACTGAGACACTGAGACACTGAGTCACGGAGACACGGAGACACAGAGATGCAGAGACACTGAGACACTGAGACACAGAGACCCAGAGACACTGAGACACGGAGACACGGTGACACGGAGACACTGAGACACTGAGACACTGAGACCCAGAGACCCAGTGACACGGAGACACAGAGACACAGAGGCACAGAGGCACAGAGACACTGAGACACTGAGACACAGAGACCCAGAGACACGGAGACACAGAGACACTGAGACACTGAGACACAGAGACACAGAGACACAGCGACACTGAGACACTGAGACACGGAGTCACGGAGACACAGAGACACTGAGACACGGAGACACAGAGACACTGAGACAGTGAGACACTGAGACACGGAGACACAGAGACACAGAGACACAGAGACACTGAGACCCAGAGACACTGAGACACGGAGACACGGTGACACGGAGACACTGAGACACTGAGACACGGAGACACGGAGACACAGAGACACTGAGACACAGAGACACTGAGACACTGAGACACTGAGACACGGAGACACGGAGTCACTGAGACACTGAGACACGGAGACACGGAGACACAGAGACACAGAGACACTGAGACACTGAGTCACGGAGACACAGAGACACTGTGACACTGAGACACTGAGACACAGAGACCCAGAGACACTGAGACACGGAGACCGGAGACACAGAGACACAGAGACACTGAGACACTGAGACACGGAGACACAGAGACACAGAGACACTGAGACACTGAGATATTGAGACACGGAGACACAGAGACACTGAGACACGGAGACACTGAGACACGGAGACGCAGAGACACAGAGACACTGAGACACTGAGATATTGAGACACGGAGACACAGAGACACTGAGACACGGAGACACAGAGACACAGAGACACTGAGACACCGAGACACCGAGACACCGAGACTCCGAGACACGGAGACACAGAGACACTGAGACACGGAGACACGGAGACACTGAGACACGGAGACACCGAGACACTGAGACACCGAGACACTGAGACACTGAGACACAGAGACACTGAGACACTGAGACACAGAGGCCCGGAGGACTGAGACATTGAGACACAGAGACACTGAGACACGGAGACACAGAGACACTGAGACACTGAGACACAGAGACACGGAGACACAGAGACACTGAGACCTGAGACACAGAGACGCAGAGACACGGAGACACAGAGACACAGAGACACTGAGACACTGAGACACGGAGACACAGAGACACTGAGACACTGAGACACTGTGACACGGAGACACGGAGACACGGAGACACTGAGACACTGTGACACGGAGACACGGAGACACTGAGAAACGGAGACACGGAGACACGGAGACACGGAGACACTGAGACACTGAGACACTGTGACACTGAGGCACGGAGACACGGAGACACAGAGACACTGAGAAATTGAGACACGGAGACACGGAGACGCTGAGACACTGAGACACTGAGACACGGAGGCACGGAGACACGGAGACACAGAGACACTGAGACACTGAGACACTGAGACACGGAGACACGGAGACACGGAGACACTGAGACACTGAGACACCGAGACACCGAGACTCCGAGACACGGAGACTCAGAGACACTGAGACACTGAGACACTGAGACACGGATACACAGAGACACTGAGACACTGAGACACTGCGACACGGAGACACGGAGACTCAGAGACACTGAGACACTGAGACTCCGAGACACAGAGACACAGAGACACAGAGACACGGAGACACAGAGACACAGAGACACGGAGACACGGAGACACTGAGACACTGAGACACGGAGACACTGAGACACAGAGACCCAGAGACACTGAGACACTGAGACACTGAGACACGGAGACACAGAGACACTGAGACACTGAGACACAGAGACCCAGAAACACTGAGACACGGAGACTCAGAGACACAGAGGCACAGAGGCACAGAGACACTGAGACACTGAGACACAGAGACCCAGAGACACTGAGACACGGAGACACAGAGACACAGAGACACTGAGACACAGAGACACGGAGACACTGAGACACTGAGACACAGAGACCCATAGACACTGAGACACTGAGACACGGAGACACAGAGACACAGAGACACTGAGACACAGAGACACAGAGACACTGAGACACGGAGACACGGAGACACTGAGACACTGAGACACTGAGACACGGAGACACAGAGACACAGAGACACGGAGACACAGAGACACAGAGACACGGAGACACTGAGACACTGAGACACGGAGACACGGAGACACTGAGACACAGAGACCCAGAGACACTGAGACACTGAGACACTGAGACACGGAGACACAGAGACACTGAGACAGTGAGACACAGAGACCCAGAAACACTGAGACACGGAGACACAGAGACACAGAGGCACAGAGACACAGAGACACTGAGACACAGAGACACGGAGACACTGAGACACTGAGACACAGAGAACCAGAGACACTGAGACACTGAGACACGGAGACACAGAGACACAGAGACACTGAGACACAGAGACACAGAGACACTGAGACACGGAGACACGGTGACACGGAGACACTGAGACACTGAGACACTGAGACACGGAGACACAGAGACACAGAGACACGGAGACACAGAGACACTGAGACACTGAGACACTGAGACCCAGAGACCCAGAGACACTGAGACACTGAGACACTGAGACACGGAGACACAGAGACACAGAGACACTGAGACACTGAGACACAGAGACCCAGAGACACTGACACACGGAGACACGGTGACACGGAGACACTGAGACACTGAGACACTGAGACACGGAGACACAGAGACACAGAGACACTGTGACACAGAGACACAGAGACACTGAGACACTGAGACACTCAGACACGGAGTCACTGAGACACTGAGACACGGAGAAACGGAGACACTGTGACACTGAGACACTGAGACACAGAGACACTGAGACACGGAGACACAGAGACACAGAGACACTGAGACACTGAGATACTGAGACACGGAGACACAGAGACACTGAGACACGGAGACACAGAGACACAGAGACACTGAGACACTGAGACACCGAGACACCGAGACTCCGAGACACGGTGACACGGAGACACAGAGACACAGAGACACTGAGACACGGAGACACTGAGACACGGAGACACGGAGAAACGGAGGCACTGAGACACTGAGACACTGAGACACGGAGACACAGAGACACTGAGACACTGAGACACAGAGACACAGAGACACTGAGACACTGAGACACAGAGGCCCAGAGACACTGAGACACTGAGACACGGAGACGCAGAGACACTGAGACACTGAGATCCAGAGACCCAGTGACACGGAGACAAAGAGACACAGAGGCACAGAGACACAGAGACGCAGAGACACTGCGACACGGAGACAAGGAGACACGGAGACACTGAGACACTGAGACACGGATGCACAGAGACACTGAGACACTGAGACACTGCGACACTGAGACACGGAGACACGGAGACTCAGAGACACTGAGACACTGAGACACTGAGACACCGAGACTCCGAGACACGGAGACACAGAGACACAGAGACACGGAGACACAGAGACACGGAGACACTGAGACACGGAGACACTGAGACACTGAGACACAGAGACCCAGAGACACTGAGACACTGAGACACGGAGACACGGAGACACGGAGACACTGAGACACTGAGACATTGAGACACGGAGACACTGAGACACTGAGACCCAGAGACCCAGAGACACTGAGACACTGAGACACTGAGACACGGAGACACTGAGACACTGAGACACTGAGACACGGAGACACAGAGACACTGAGACACTGAGACACAGAGACCCAGAAACACTGAGACACGGAGACACAGAGACACAGAGGCACAGAGGCACAGAGACACTGAGACACTGAGACTCAGAGACCCAGAGACACTGAGACACGGAGACACAGAGACACAGAGACACTGAGACACAGAGACACGGAGACACTGAGACACTGAGACACAGAGACCCAGAGACACTGAGACACTGAGACACTGAGACACAGAGACACAGAGACACTGAGACACGGAGACACGGTGACACTGAGACACTGAGACACTGAGACACGGGGACACAGAGACACTGAGACACAGAGACACAGAGACACTGAGACACTGAGACACTGAGACCCAGAGACCCAGAGACACTGAGACACTGAGACACTGACACACGGAGACACAGAGACACAGAGACACTGAGACACTGAGACACAGAGACACAGAGACACTGAGACACTGAGACACGGAGACACTGAGACACTGAGACCCAGAGACCCAGAGACACTGAGACACTGAGACACTGAGACACGGAGACACAGAGACACAGAGACACTGAGACACAGAGACACTGAGACACTGAGACACTGAGACCCAGAGACACTGAGACACTGAGACACGGAGACACAGAGACACAGAGACACTGAGACACTGAGACCCAGAGACACTGAGACACGGAGACACAGAGACACTGAGACACAGAGACCCAGAGACACTGAGACACGGAGACACGGTGACACGGAGACACTGAGACACTGAGACACGGAGACACGGAGACACGGAGACACTGAGACACAGAGACACAGAGACACTGAGACACTGAGACACCAAGACTCCGAGACACTGAGACACGGAGACATTGAGACACGGAGACACTGAGACACTGAGGCACCGGGACACGGAGACACAGAGACACAGAGACACTGAGACACAGAGACACAGAGACACTGAGATACTGGGACACCGAGAGTCCGAGGCACTGAGACACGGAGACATTGAGACACGGAGGCACAGAGACACAGAGACACTGAGACACTGAGACACTGAGACATGGAGACACAGAGACACAGAGACACTGAGACAAGGAGACACAGAGACACTGAGACACTGAGACACGGAGACACAGAGACACTGAGACACTGAGACACGGAGACACAGAGACACTGAGACACGGATACACGGAGACACAGATACACTGAGACACTGAGACACAGAGACACTGAGACACTGAGACACGGAGACACGGAGACACGGAGACACTGAGACACTGAGACACGGATACACAGAGACACTGAGACACTGAGACACGGAGACACGGAGACACAGAGACATTGAGACACTGAGACACGGAGACACGGAGACACTGAGACACGGAGACAAGGAGACACTGAGACACGGAGACACTGAGACACGGAGACACAGAGACACTGAGAGACCGAGACACCGAGACTCCGAGACACGGAGACACGGAGACACAGAGACACTGAGACACTGAGACACGGAGAGACAGAGACACAGAGACACTGAGGCACTGAGGCACTGAGGCACGGAGACACAGAGTCACTGAGACACTGAGACACTGAGACACTGAGACACTGAGACACGGAGACACGGAGACACTGAGACACTGTGACACGGAGACACGGAGACACGGAGACACTGAGACACGGAGACACGGAGACACTGAGTCACTGAGCCACGGAGACACGGAGACACAGAGACACTGAGACACGGAGACACAGAGACACAGAGACCCTGAGACACTGAGACACTGTGACACTGAGACACGGAGACACGGAGACACAGAGACACTGAGACACTGAGACACGGAGACACGGAGACACGGAGACACTGAGACACTGAGACACGGAGACACGGAGACACAGAGACACAGAGACACTGAGACACGGAGACACGGAGACACGGAGACACTGAGACACAGAGACACAGAGACACTGAGACACCGAGACACCGAGACTCCGAGACACGGAGACACGGAGACACAGAGACACTGAGAATCTGAGACACTGTGACGCAGAGACACTGAGACACTGAGACACGGAGACACAGAGACACTGAGACACTGAGACACGGAGACACGGA
This sequence comes from Carcharhinus amblyrhynchos, assembly GCF_965287045.1. Lineage (NCBI taxonomy): Eukaryota > Metazoa > Chordata > Chondrichthyes > Carcharhiniformes > Carcharhinidae > Carcharhinus > Carcharhinus amblyrhynchos. The sequence continues at coordinate 1,202,583 of NW_027649800.1, forward strand.
GACACTGAGACACAGAGACACTGAGACACAGAGACACTGAGACACGGAGACACAGAGACACAGAGACACTGAGACACAGAGACCCAGAGACACTGAGACACTGAGACACGGAGGCACAGAGACACAGAGACACTGAGACAATGAGACACAGAGACCCAGAGACACTGAGACACGGAGGCACGGAGACACAGATACACGGAGACACGGAGACACGGAGACACTGAGACATAGAGACACTGAGACACTGAGACAAGGAGACACGGAGACACGGAGACACTGAGACACGGAGACACTGAGACACGGATACACGGAGACACAGATACACTGAGACACTGAGACACAGAGACACTGAGACACTGAGACACGGAGACACGGAGACACTGAGACACGGAGACACGGAGACACTGAGACACTGAGACACGGATACACAGAGACACTGAGACACTGAGACACTGAGACAAGGAGACACGGAGACGCAGAGACATTGAGACACTGAGACACGGAGACACGGAGACACTGAGACACGGAGACAAGGAGACACTGAGACACGGAGACACTGAGACACGGAGACACAGAGACACTGAGACACCGAGACACCGAGACTCCGAGACACGGAGACACGGAGACACAGAGACACAGAGACACTGAGACACTGAGACACGGAGAGACAGAGACACAGAGACACTGAGACACGGAGACACGGAGACACTAAGACACAGAGAGACTGAGGCACTGAGGCACTGAGGCACGGAGACACAGAGTCACTGAGACACTAAGATACTGAGACACTGAGACACTGAGACACGGAGACACGGAGACACTGAGACACTGTGACACGGAGACACGGAGACACTGAGACACTGAGACACGGAGACACGGAGACACGGAGACACTGAGACACGGAGACACGGAGACACTGAGACACGGAGACACAGAGACACAGAGACACTGAGACACTGAGACACTGTGACACTGAGACACGGAGACACGGAGACACAGAGACACTGAGACATTGAGACACGGAGACACGGAGACAGTGAGACACTGAGACACTGAGACACTGAGACACTGAGACACCGAGACACCGAGACTCCGAGACACGGAGACACGGAGACACAGAGACACAGAGACACTGAGACTCTGAGACACTTTGACACAGAGATACTGAGACACTGAGACACGGAGACACAGAGACACAGAGACACTGAGACACGGAGACACGGAGACAGAGAGAAACAGAGACACTGAGACACGGAGACACAGAGACACTGAGACACGGAGTCACGGAGACACTGAGACACAGGGACACTGAGACACTGAGACACGGATACACGGAGACACGGATACACTGAGACACTGAGACACAGAGACACTGAGACACTGAGACACGGAGACACGGAGACACTGAGACACGGAGACACGGAGACACGGAGACACAGAGAAACGGATACACAGAGACACTGAGACACGGAGAGACAGAGACACAGAGACACTGAGACACGGAGACACGGAGACACAGAGACACTGAGACACTGAGACACGGAGGCACGGAGACACAGAGACAATGAGACACTGAGACACTGAGACACTGAGACATTGTGACACGGAGACACGGAGACACGGAGACACTGAGACACTGTGACACGGAGACACGGAGACACTGAGACACTGAGACACGGAGACACGGAGACACGGAGACACGGAGACACGGAGACACAGAGACACTGTGACACGGAGACACGGAGACACTGAGACACTGAGACACTGAGACACGGAGACACGGAGACACAGAGACACTGAGACACTGAGACACGGAGACACGGAGACACAGAGACACTGAGACACTGAGACACCGAGACACCGAGACTCCGAGACACGGAGACACGGAGACACAGAGACACAGAGACACTGAGACTCTGAGACACTGTGACACAGAGACACTGAGACACTGAGACACGGAGACACAGAGACACAGAGACACTGAGACAATGAGACACGGAGACACGGAGACACTGAGACACAGAGATACTGAGACACTGAGACACGGAGACACAGAGACACAGAGACACTGAGACACTGAGACACAGAGACCCAGAGACACTGAGACACTGAGACAATGAGGCACAGAGACACTGAGACAATGAGACACAGTGACCCAGAGACACTGAGACACGGAGACACGGAGACACAGAGACACTGAGACACGGAGACACGGAGACACTGAGACACAGAGACACTGAGACAATGAGACAAGGAGACACGGAGACACGGAGACACTGAGACACTGAGACACGGAGACACTGAGACACTGAGACAACGATACACGGAGACACAGAGACACTGAGACACGGAGACACAGAGACACTGAGACACGGAGACACGGGGAAACTGAGACACTGAGACACTGAGACACGGAGACACAGAGACACAGAGACACTGAGACACAGAGACACAGAGACACAGAGACACTGAGACACGGAGACACTAAGACACAGAGAGACTGAGGCACTGAGGCACTGAGGCACGGAGACACAGAGTCACTGAGACACTAAGATACTGAGACACTGAGACACTGAGACACGGAGACACGGAGACACTGAGACACTGTGACACGGAGACACGGAGACACTGAGACACTGAGACACGGAGACACGGAGACACGGAGACACTGAGACACGGAGACACGGAGACACTGAGACACGGAGACACAGAGACACAGAGACACTGAGACACTGAGACACTGTGACACTGAGACACGGAGACACGGAGACACAGAGACACTGAGACATTGAGACACGGAGACACGGAGACAGTGAGACACTGAGACACTGAGACACTGAGACACTGAGACACCGAGACACCGAGACTCCGAGACACGGAGACACGGAGACACAGAGACACAGAGACACTGAGACTCTGAGACACTGTGACACAGAGACACTGAGACACTGAGACACGGAGACACAGAGACACAGAGACACTGAGACACGGAGACACGGAGACAGAGAGAAACAGAGACACTGAGACACGGAGACACAGAGACACTGAGACACGGAGTCACGGAGACGCTGAGACACAGGGACACTGAGACACTGAGACACGGATACACGGAGACACGGATACACTGAGACACTGAGACACAGAGACACTGAGACACTGAGACACGGAGACACGGAGACACTGAGACACGGAGACACGGAGACACGGAGACACAGAGAAACGGATACACAGAGACACTGAGACACTGAGACACTGAGACACGGAGACACGGAGACACAGAGACATTGAGACACTGAGACACGGAGACACGGAGACACTGAGACACTGAGACACGGAGACACGGAGACACTGAGACACGGAGACACTGAGACACGGAGACACAGAGACACTGAGACACCGAGACACCGAGACTCCGAGACACGGAGACACGGAGACACAGAGACACAGAGACACTGAGACACGGAGAGACAGAGACACAGAGACACTGAGACACGGAGACACGGAGACACAGAGACACTGAGACACTGAGACACGGAGGCACGGAGACACAGAGACAATGAGACACTGAGACACTGAGACACTGAGACATTGTGACACGGAGAGACGGAGACACGGAGACACTGAGACACTGTGACACGGAGACACGGAGACACTGAGACACTGAGACACGGAGACACGGAGACACGGAGACACTGAGACACGGAGACACGGAGACACAGAGACACAGAGACACTGTGACACGGAGACACGGAGACACTGAGACACTGAGACACTGAGACACGGAGACACGGATACACAGAGACACTGAGACACTGAGACACGGAGACACGGAGACACAGAGACACTGAGACACTGAGACACCGAGACACCGAGACTCCGAGACACGGAGACACGGAGACACAGAGACACAGAGACACTGAGACTCTGAGACACTGTGACACAGAGACACTGAGACACTGAGACACGGAGACACAGAGACACAGAGACACTGAGACAATGAGACACGGAGACACGGAGACACTGAGACACAGAGATACTGAGACACTGAGACACGGAGACACAGAGACACAGAGACACTGAGACACTGAGACACAGAGACCCAGAGACACTGAGACACTGAGACAATGAGGCACAGAGACACTGAGACAATGAGACACAGTGACCCAGAGACACTGAGACACGGAGACACGGAGACACAGAGACACTGAGACACGGAGACACGGAGACACTGAGACACAGAGACACTGAGACAATGAGACAAGGAGACACGGAGACACGGAGACACTGAGACACGGAGACACTGAGACACTGAGACAACGATACACGGAGACACAGAGACACTGAGACACGGAGACACAGAGACACTGAGACACGGAGACACGGGGAAACTGAGACACTGAGACACTGAGACACGGAGACACAGAGACACAGAGACACTGAGACACAGAGACACAGAGACACTGAGACACTGAGACACTGAGACCCAGAGACACTGAGACACTGAGTCACTGAGACACGGAGACACAGAGACACAGAGACACTGAGACACTGAGACACAGAGACCCAGAGACACTGAGACACGGAGACACGGTGACACAGAGACACTGAGACACAGAGACCCAGAGACACTGAGACACGGAGACACGGTGACACAGAGACACTGAGACACTGAGACACGGAGACACGGAGACACGAAGACACAGAGACACTGAGACACAGAGACACAGAGACACTGAGACACTGAGACACCGAGACTCCGAGACATTGAGACACGGAGACATAGAGACACGGAGACACTGAGACACTGAGACACTGAGGCACCGGGACACGGAGACACAGAGACACAGAGACACTGAGACACAGAGACACAGAGACACTGAGATACTGGGACACCGAGAGTCCGAGACACTGAGACACGGAGACATTGAAACACGGAGACACAGAGACACAGAGACACTGAGACACTGAGACACTGAGACACGGAGACACAGAGACACAGAGACACTGAGACAAGGAGACACAGAGACACTGAGACACTGAGACACTGAGACACGGAGACACAGAGACACAGAGACACTGAGACACTGAGACACTGAGACACGGAGACACTGAGACACAGAGACACAGAGACACGGAGACACAGAGTCACAGAGATACTGAGACACTGAGACACAGAGGCACAGAGGCACAGAGACACTGAGACACAGAGACACAGACACACTGAGACACTGAGAGACTGAGACACGGAGGTACGGAGATACAGAGACACTGAGACACTGAGACACTGAGACACGGAGACACGGAGACACAGAGACACTGAGACACCGAGACACCGAGACTCCGAGACACGGAGACACGGAGACACAGAGACACAGAGACACTGAGACACTGAGACACGGAGAGACTGAGACCCGGAGACACGGAGACACGGAGACACAGAGACACTGAGACACTGAGACACGGAGACACAGAGACACGGAGACACAGAGACACAGAGACGCTGAGACGCTGAGACACGGAGACACAGAGACACTGAGACACCGAGACACCGAGACTCCGAGACACTGAGACACGGAGACACGGAGACACAGAGACACAGAGACATTGAGACACGGAGACACTGAGACACGGAGACACGGAGACACAGAGACACTGAGACACTGAGACACGGAGAGACGGAGACACAGAGACACAGAGACACTGAGACACGGAGACACTGAGACACAGAGACACTGAGACACTGAGACACGGAGACACGGAGACACAGAGACACTGAGACACGGAGACACAGAGACACAGAGACACTGAGACACTGAGACACTGAGACACCGAGACACAGAGACTCCGAGTCTCGGAGACACAGAGACACAGAGACACTGAGACACTGAGACACTGAGACACGGAGACACGGAGACACTGAGACACTGAGACACAGAGACACAGAGACACTGAGACACTGAGACACGGTGACACAGAGACACAGAGACACTGAGACACTGAGACACTGAGACACGGAGACGCAGAGACGCAGAGACACAGAGACACTGAGGCACGGAGACACGGAGACACGGAGACACAGAGACACCGAGACTCCGAGACACAGATACACGGAGACACAGAGACACAGAGACACTGAGACACTGAGACACGAGACACGGAGACACAGAGACACAGAGACACTGAGACACTGAGACACAGGGACATCGAGACACTGAGACACTGAGACACTGATACACGGAGACACAGAGACACAGAGACACTGAGACACTGAGACACGGAGACACAGAGACCGAGACACCGAGACTCCGAGACACTGAGACACGGAGACACGGAGACACAGAGACACAGAGACACTGAGACACGGAGACACTGAGACACGGAGACACGGAGACACGGAGACACAGAGACACTGAGACACTGAGACACGGAGAGACGGAGACACAGAGACACAGAGACACTGAGACACTGAGACACGGAGACACAGAGACACGGAGACACAGAGACACTGAGAGACGGAGACACAGAGACACAGAGACACTGAGACACTGAGACACTGAGACACCGAGATACCGAGACTCCGAGTCTCGGAGACACAGAGACACTGAGACACGGAGACACGGAGACACTGAGACACTGAGACACGGTGACACAGAGACACTGAGACACTGAGACACTGAGACACGGAGACGCAGAGACGCAGAGACGCTGAGACACTGAGGCACGGAGACACGGAGACACGGAGACACGGAGACACAGAGACACCGAGACTCCGAGACACAGATACACGGAGACACAGAGACACAGAGACACTGAGACACTGAGACACGAGACACGGAGACACAGAGACACAGAGACACTGAGACACTGAGACACGGAGACACAGGGACATCGAGACACTGAGACACTGAGACACTGAGACACGGAGACACAGAGACACAGAGACATTGAGACACTGAGACACGGAGACACAGAGACACAGAGACACTGAGACGCGGAGACACGGAGACACAGAGACACAGAGACACAGACACACTGAGACACTGAGAGACTGAGACACGGAGGTACGGAGATACAGAGACACTGAGACACTGAGACACGGAGACACGGAGACACAGAGACACTGAGACACGGAGACACAGAGACACTGAGAAGCAGAGACACCGAGACTCCGAGACACGGAGACACGGAGACACAGAGACACAGAGACACTGAGACACTGAGACACGGAGAGACTGAGACCCGGAGACACGGAGACACGGAGACACAGAGACACTGAGACACTGAGACACGGGGACACAGAGACACTGAGACACGGAGACACAGAGACACAGAGACGCTGAGACGCTGAGACACGGAGACACTGAGACACTGAGACACCGAGACACCGAGACTCCGAGACACTGAGACACGGAGACACGGAGACACAGAGACACTGAGACACTGAGACACGGAGAGACGGAGACACAGAGACACGGAGACACGGAGACACCGAGACACCGAGACACCGAGACTCCGAGACACGGAGACACGGAGACACAGAGACACAGAGACACTGAGAATCTGAGACACTGTGACACAGAGACACTGAGACACTGAGACACGGAGACACAGAGACACAGAGACACTGAGACACGGAGACACGGAGACACAGAGACACTGAGACACAGAGACACTGAGACACGGAGGCACAGAGACACACAGACACTGAGACACAGAGACCCAGAGACACTGAGACACTGAGACACGGAGGCACAGAGACACAGAGACACTGAGACAATGAGATACAGAGACCCAGAGACACTGAGACACGGAGACACGGAGACATAGATACACTGAGACACGGAGACACGGAGACACGGAGACACTGAGACACAGAGACACTGAGACACTGAGACAAGGAGAAACGGAGACACTGAGACACTGAGACACAGAGACACTGAGACACGGAGACACGGAGACACTGAGACACAGAGACACTGAGACACTGAGACACAGATACACTGAGACACTGAGACACAGAGACACAGAGACACAGAGACACGGAGACACGGAGACACTGAGACACTGAGACACGGAGACACGGAGACACGGAGGCACTGAGACACGGATACACAGAGACACTGAGACACTGAGACACTGAGACACTGAGACACGGAGACACGGAGACATTGAGACACTGAGACACCGAGACACGGAGACACTGAGACACTGAGACACGGAGACACGGAGACATTGAGACACGGAGACACTGAGACACGGAGACACAGAGACACTGAGACACCGAGACAACGAGACTCCGAGACACGGAGACACGGAGACACAGAGACACAGAGACACTGAGACACTGAGACACGGAGAGAGAGACACAGAGACACTGAGACACTGAGACACGGAGACACTAAGACACAGAGACACTGAGACACTGAGGCACTGAGGCACGGAGACACAGAGACACTGAGACACTGAGACACTGAGACACTGAGACACGGAGACACGGAGACACGGAGACACTGAGACACTGTGACACGGAGACACGGAGACACTGAGACACGGAGACACGGAGACACTGAGACACGGAGACACGGAGACACTGAGACACGGAGACACAGAGACACAGAGACACTGAGACACTGAGACACTGTGACACTGAGACACGGAGACACGGAGACACAGAGACACTGAGACATTGAGACACGGAGACACGGAGACACTGAGACACTGAGACACGGAGTCACGGAGACACTGAGACACTGAGACACTGAGACACGGAGACACGGAGACACTGTGACACCGAGACACCGAGACTCCGAAACACGGAGACACGGAGACACAGAGTCACAGAGACACTGAGACTCTGAGACACTGTGACACAGAGACACTGAGACACTGAGACACGGAGACACAGAGACACAGAGACACTGAGACACTGAGACACGGAGACACGGAGACAGAGAGAAACAGAGACACTGAGACACGGAGACACAGAGACACTGAGACACGGAGACACGGAGACACAGAGACACTGAGACACTGAGACACGGATACACGGAGACACGGATACACTGAGACACTGAGACACAGAGACACTGAGACACTGAGACACGGAGACACGGAGACACTGAGACACGGGGACACGGAGACACGGAGACACTGAGACACTGAGACACTGAGACACTGAGACACGGATACACAGAGACACTGAGACACTGAGACACTGAGACACGGAGACACGGAGACACAGAGACATTGAGACACTGAGACACGGAGACACTGAGACACGGAGACACGGAGACACGGAGACACCGAGAAACTGAGACACAGAGACACCGAGACACCGAGACTCCGAGACATGGAGACACGGAGACACAGAGACACTGAGACACGGAGAGACAGAGACACAGAGACACAGAGACACTGAGACACTGAGACACGGAGACACGGAGACACTGAGACACAGAGACACGGAGACACTGAGACACGGAGGCACGGAGACACAGAGACAATGAGACACTGAGACACTGAGACACTGAGACACGGAGACACGGAGACACTGAGACACTGTGACACGGAGACACGGAGACACTGAGACACGGAGAAACGGAGACACGGAGACACTGAGACACGGAGACACGGAGACACTGAGACACGGAGACACAGAGACACAGAGACACTGAGACACTGTGACACTGAGACACGGAGACACGGAGACACAGAGACACTGAGACATTGAGACACGGAGTCACAGAGACACTGAGACACTGAGACACTGAGACACGGAGACACGGAGACACAGAGACACAGAGACACTGAGACACTGAGACACCGAGACACCGAGACTCCGAGTCACGGAGACACAGAGACACAGAGACACTGAGACTCTGAGACACTGTGACACAGAGACACTGAGACACTGAGACACGGAGACACAGAGACACAGAGACACTGAGACAATGAGACACGGAGACACGGAGACACAGAGACACTGAGACACAGAGACACTGAGACACAGAGACACAGAGACACTGAGACACAGAGACCCAGAGACACTGAGACACTGAGACAATGAGGCACAGTGACACTGAGACAATGAGACACAGTGACCCAGAGACACTGAGACACGGAGACACGGAGACACAGAGACACTGAGACACGGAGACAAGGAGACACTGAGACACAGAGACACTGAGACAATGAGACAAGGAGACACGGAGACACTGAGACACGGAGACACGGAGACACTGAGACACTGAGACAACGATACACGGAGACACAGAGACACTGAGACACTGAGAAACGGAGACACAGAGACACTGAGACACGGAGACACGGAGACACTGAGACACTGAGACACTGAGACACGGAGACACGGAGACACAGAGACACTGAGACATTGAGACACGGAGACACGGAGACACTGAGACACTGAGACACTGAGACACGGAGACACGGAGTCACAGAGACACTGAGACACTGAGACACTGAGACACGGAGACACAGAGACACAGAGACACTGAGACACTGAGACACCGAGACACCGAGACTCCGAGTCACGGAGACACGGAGACACAGAGTCACAGAGACACTGAGACTCTGAGACACTGTGACACAGAGACACTGAGACACTGAGACACGGAGACACAGAGACACAGAGACACTGAGACAATGAGACACGGAGACACGGAGACACAGAGACACTGAGACACAGAGACACTGAGACACTGAGACACGGAGACACAGAGACACAGAGACACTGAGACACTGAGACACAGAGACCCAGAGACACTGAGACACTGAGACAATGAGGCACAGAGACACTGAGACACAGTGACCCAGAGACACTGAGACACGGAGACACGGAGACACAGAGACACTGAGACACGGAGACACGGAGACACTGAGACACTGAGACACTGAGACAATGAGACAAGGAGACACGGAGACACGGAGACACTGAGACACGGAGACACGGAGACACTGAGACAACGATACACGGAGACACAGAGACACTGAGACACTGAGACACGGAGACACAGAGACACTGAGACACGGAGACACGGAGACACTGAGACACTGAGACACTGAGACACGGAGACACTGAGACACTGAGACACTGAGACACGGAGACACGGAGACACTGAGACACGGAGACACGGAGACACTGAGACACAGAGACACTGAGACACTGAGACACTAAGACACGGATACACAGAGACACTGAGACACTGAGACACTGAGACACTGAGACACGGAGACACGGAGACACAGAGACACTGAGCCACTGAGACACGGAGACACGGAGACACTGAGACACGGAGACACTGAGACACTGAGACACAGAGACCCACAGACACTGAGACACTGAGACACTGAGACACTGAGACACTGAGACACAGAGACCCAGAGACACTGAGACACTGAGACACGGAGACACAGAGACACAGAGACACTGAGACACTGAGACACAGAGACACAGAGACACTGAGACACGGAGACACGGTGACACGCAGACACTGAGACACTGAGACACTGAGACACAGAGACACTGAGACACGGAGACACGGTGACACGGAGACACTGAGACACTGAGACACTGCGACACGGAGACACAGAGACACAGAGACACTGAGACACAGAGACAGAGAGACACTGAGACACTGAGACACTGAGACCCAGAGACCCAGAGACACTGAGACACTGAGACACGGAGACACAGAGACACAGAGACACTGAGACACTGAGACACAGAGACCCAGAGACACTGAGACACGGTGACACGGAGACACTGAGACACTGAGACACGGAGACACAGAGACACAGAGACACTGTGACACAGAGACACAGAGACACTGAGACACTGAGACACTGAGACACGGAGACACGGAGTCACTGAGACACTGAGACACGGAGACACGGAGACACAGAGAAACTGAGACACTGAGTCACGGAGACACAGAGACACTGTGACACTGAGACACTGAGACACAGAGACCCAGAGACACTGAGACACGGAGACACAGAGACACAGAGACACTGAGACACTGAGACACGGAGACAAAGAGACACAGAGACACTGAGACACTGAGATACTGAGACACGGAGACACAGAGACACTGAGACACGGAGACACAGAGACACAGAGACACTGAGACACCGAGACACCGAGACTCCGAGACACGGAGACACGGAGACACAGAGACACAGAGACACTGAGACACGGAGACACGGAGACACTGAGACACGGAGACACTGAGAAACGGAGACACTGAGACACTGAGACACGGAGACACAGAGACACTGAGACACTGAGACACAGAGGCCCAGAGACACAGAGACACTGAGACACGGAGACACAGAGACACTGAGACACTGAGACCCAGAGACCCAGTGACACGGAGACACAGAGACACAGAGGCACAGAGGCACAGAGACACTGAGACACTGAGACACAGGAACCCAGAGACACGGAGACACAGAGACACTGAGACACGGAGACACGGAGACACTGAGACACGGAGACACTGAGAAACGGAGACACTGAGACACTGAGACACGGAGACACTGAGACACGGAGACACTGAGACACTGAGACACAGAGACCCAGAGACACGGAGACACGGAGACACAGAGACACTGAGACACTGAGACACGGAGAGACAGAGACACAGAGACACTGAGACACTGAGACACGGAGACACGGAGACACTGAGACACAGAGACACTGAGACACTAAGACACTGAGGCACGGAGACACAGAGACACAGAGACACTGAGACACTGAGACACTGTGACACGGAGACACGGAGACACGGAGACACTGAGACACTGTGACACGGAGACACGGAGACACTGAGACACTGTGACACGGAGACACGGAGACACGGAGACACAGAGACACAGAGACACTGAGACTCTGAGACACTGTGACACAGAGACACTGAGACACTGAGACACGGAGACACAGAGACACAGAGACACTGAGACAATGAGACACGGAGACACGGAGACACAGAGACACTGAGACACAGAGACACTGAGACACTGAGACACAGAGACACAGAGACGCTGAGACACAGAGACCCAGAGACACTGAGACACTGAGACAATGAGGCACAGTGACACTGAGACAATGAGACACAGTGACCCAGAGACACTGAGACACGGAGACACGGAGACACAGAGACACTGAGACACGGAGACAAGGAGACACTGAGACACTGAGACACGGAGACACGGAGACACTGAGACACTGAGACAACGATACACGGAGACACAGAGACACTGAGACACTGAGACACGGAGACACAGAGACACTGAGACACGGAGACACGGAGACACTGAGACACTGAGACACGGAGACACGGAGACACAGAGACACTGAGACATTGAGACACGGAGACACGGAGACACTGAGACACTGAGACACTGAGACACTGAGACACTGAGACACGGAGACACAGAGACACAGAGACACTGAGACACTGAGACACCGAGACACCGAGACTCCTAGTCACGGAGACACGGAGTCACAGAGACACTGAGACACTGAGACACTGAGACACTGAGACACGGAGACACAGAGACACAGAGACACTGAGACACTGAGACACCGAGACACCGAGACTCCTAGTCACGGAGACACGGAGACACAGAGACACAGAGACACTGAGACTCTGAGACACTGTGACACAGAGACACTGAGACACTGAGACACGGAGACACAGAGATACAGAGACACTGAGACAATGAGACACGGAGACACGGAGACACAGAGACACTGAGACACAGAGACACTGAGACACTGAGACACGGAGACACAGAGACACAGAGACACTGAGACACTGAGACACAGAGACCCAGAGACACTGAGACACTGAGACAATGAGGCACAGAGACACTGAGACACAGTGACCCAGAGACACTGAGACACGGAGACACGGAGACACAGAGACACTGAGACACGGAGACACGGAGACACTGAGACACTGAGACACTGAGACAATGAGACAAGGAGACACGGAGACACGGAGACACTGAGACACGGAGACACTGAGACAATGATACACGGAGACACAGAGACACTGAGACACTGAGACACGGAGACACAGAGACACTGAGACACGGAGACACGGAGACACTGAGACACTGAGACACTGAGACACGAAGACACTGAGACACTGAGACACTGAGACACGGAGACACGGAGACACTGAGACACGGAGACACGGAGACACTGAGACACAGAGACACTGAGACCCTGAGACACTAAGACACGGATACACAGAGACACTGAGCCACTGAGACACGGAGACACGGAGACACTGAGACACGGAGACACTGAGACACTGAGACACAGAGACCCACAGACACTGAGACACTGAGACACTGAGACACTGAGACACAGAGACACTGAGACACTGAGACACAGAGACCCAGAGACACTGAGACACTGAGACACGGAGACACAGAGACACAGAGACACTGAGACACTGAGACACAGAGACACAGAGACACGGAGACACGGAGACACGGTGACACGCAGACACTGAGACACTGAGACACTGAGACACAGAGACACTGAGACACGGAGACACGGTGACACGGAGACACTGAGACACTGAGACACTGCGACACGGAGACACAGAGACACAGAGACACTGAGACACAGAGACACAGAGACACTGAGACACTGAGACACTGAGACCCAGAGACCCAGAGACACTGAGACACTGAGACACGGAGACACAGAGACACAGAGACACTGAGACACTGAGACACAGAGACCCAGAGACACTGAGACACGGTGACACGGAGACACTGAGACACTGAGACACGGAGACACAGAGACACAGAGACACTGTGACACAGAGACACAGAGACACTGAGACACTGAGACACTGAGACACGGAGACACGGAGTCACTGAGACACTGAGACACGGAGACACGGAGACACAGAGACACTGAGACACTGAGACACTGAGTCACGGAGACACAGAGACACTGTGACACTGAGACACTGAGACACAGAGACCCAGAGACACTGAGGCACGGAGACACAGAGACACAGAGACACTGAGACACTGAGACACGGAGACAAAGAGACACAGAGACACTGAGACACTGAGATACTGAGACACGGAGACACAGAGACACTGAGACACGGAGACACAGAGACACAGAGACACTGAGACACCGAGACACCGAGACTCCGAGACACGGAGACACGGAGACACAGAGACACAGAGACACTGAGACACGGAGACACGGAGACACTGAGACACGGAGACACGGAGAAACGGAGAACCTGAGACACTGAGACACGGAGACACAGAGACACTGAGACACAGAGGCCCAGAGACACAGAGACACTGAGACACGGAGACACAGAGACACTGAGACACTGAGACCCAGAGACCCAGTGACACGGAGACACAGAGACACAGAGGCACAGAGGCACAGAGACACTGAGACACTGAGACACAGAGACCCAGAGACACGGAGACACAGAGACACAGAGACACTGAGACACGGAGACACAGAGACACAGCGACACTGAGACCCTGAGACACGGAGTCACGTAGACACAGAGACACTGAGACACGGAGACACAGAGACACTGAGACACTGAGACACTGAGACACGGAGACACTGAGACACTGAGACACAGAGACCCAGAGACACGGAGACACGGAGACACAGAGACACTGAGACACTGAGACACGGAGAGACAGAGACACAGAGACACTGAGACACTGAGACACGGAGACACGGAGACACAGAGACACTGAGACACTGAGACACTGAGGCACGGAGACACAGAGACACAGAGACACTGAGACACTGAGACACTGTGACACGGAGACACGGAGACACGGAGACACTGAGACACTGTGACACGGAGACACGGAGACACTGAGACACGGTGACACGGAGACACGGAGACACTGAGACACGGAGACACGGAGACACGGAGACACAGAGACACAGAGACACGGAGTCACGGAGACACAGAGACACTGAGACATTGAGACACGGAGACACGGAGACGCTGAGACACTGAGACACTGAGACATGGAGACACGGAGACACAGAGACACAGTGACACTGAGACACTGAGACACTGAGACACGGAGACACAGAGACACTGAGACACTGAGACACCGAGACACCGAGACTCCGAGACACGGAGACACGGAGACACGGAGACACAGAGACACTGAGACTCTGAGACACTGTGACACAGAGACACTGAGACACTGAGACACGGAGACACAGAGACACAGAGACACTGAGACACTGAGACACGGAGACACGGAGACACTGAGACCCAGAGACACTGAGACACGGAGGCACAGACACACAGAGACACTGAGACAATGAGACACAGTGACCCAGAGACACTGAGACACGGAGACACGGAGACACAGAGACACTGAGACACGGAGACACGGAGACACTGAGACACTGAGACACAGAGACACTGAGACACTGAGACACGGAGACACGGAGACACTGAGACACTGAGACACGGAGACACGGAGACACTGAGACAACGAGACACGGAGACACAGAGACACTGAGACACTGAGACACGGAGACACAGAGACACTGAGACACGGAGACACGGAGACACTGAGACACTGAGACACAGAGACACTGAGACACGGAGACACGGAGACACTGAGACACAGAGACACGGAGACACTGAGACACGGAGACACTGAGACACGGAGACACGGAGACACTGAGACACTGAGACACTGAGACACTGAGACACGGATACACAGAGACACTGAGACACTGAGACACGGAGACACGGAGACACAGAGACACTGAGACACTGAGACACGGAGACACTGAGACAAGGAGACACGAAGACACGGAGACACGGAGACAACGAGACACGGAGACACAGAGACACTGAGACACTGAGACACGGAGACACAGAGACACTGAGACACGGAGACACGGAGACACTGAGACACTGAGACACAGAGACACTGAGACACGGAGACACGGAGACACGGAGACACTGAGACACAGAGACACGGAGACACTGAGACACGGAGACACTGAGACACGGAGACACGGAGACACGGAGACACTGAGACACTGAGACACTGAGACACGGACACAGAGACACTGAGACACTGAGACACTGAGACACGGAGACACGGAGACACAGAGACACTGAGACACTGAGACACGGAGACACTGAGACACGGAGACACGGAGACACTGAGACACGGAGACACTGAGACACAGAGACACTGAGACACGGATACACAGAGACACTGAGACACTGAGACACTGCGACACTGAGACACGGAGACACGGAGACTCAGAGACACTGAGACACTGAGACACTGAGACACCGAGACTCCGAGACACGGAGACACAGAGACACAGAGACACGGAGACACGGAGACACAGAGACACGGAGACACTGAGACACAGAGACACGGAGACACTGAGACACAGAGACCCAGAGACACTGAGACACTGAGACACTGAGACACGGAGACACAGAGACACTGAGACACTGAGACACAGAGACCCAGAAACACTGAGACACGGAGACACAGAGACACAGAGGCACAGAGGCACAGAGACACTGAGACACTGAGACACAGACACCCAGAGACACTGAGACACGGAGACACAGAGACACAGAGACACTGAGACACAGAGACACGGAGACAATGAGACACTGAGACACAGAGACACTGAGACACTGAGACACGGAGACACAGAGACACAGAGACACTGAGACACAGAGACACAGAGACACTGAGACACTGAGACACGGTGACACGGAGACACTGAGACACTGAGACACTGAGACTCGGAGACACAGTGACACAGAGACACTGAGACACAGAGACACAGAGACACTGGGACACTGAGACACTGAGACACTGAGACACGGAGACACGGTGACACGGAGACACTGAGACACTGAGACACTGAGAAACGGAGACACAGAGACACAGAGACACTGTGACACAGAGACACAGAGACACTGAGACACTGAGACACGGAGACACGGAGTCACTGAGACACTGAGACACGGAGACAAGGAGACACAGAGACACTGAGACACTGAGTCACGGAGACACAGACACACTGTGACACTGAGACACTGAGACACAGAGACCCAGAGAAACTGAGACACGGAGACACGGAGACACAGAGACACTGAGACACTGAGACACGGAGACACAGAGACACAGAGACACTGAGACACTGAGATACTGAGACACGGAGACACAGAGACACTGAGACACGGAGACACAGAGACACAGAGACACTGAGACACCGAGACACCGAGACTCCGAGACACGGAGACACGGAGACACAGAGACACAGAGACACTGAGACACGGAGACACGGAGACACTGAGACACGGAGACACGGAGAAACGGAGACACTGAGACACTGAGACACTGAGACACGGAGACACAGAGACACTGAGAAACTGAGACACAGAGACACAGAGGCCCAGAGACACTGAGACACTGAGACACTGAGACACGGAGACACTGAGACACTGAGACCCAGAGACCCAGTGACACGGAGACAAAGAGACACAGAGGCACAGAGGCACAGAGACACTGAGACACTGAGACACAGAGACCCAGAGACACGGAGACACAGAGACACAGAGACACTGAGACACTGAGACACGGAGACACAGAGACACAGCGACACTGAGACACTGAGACACGGAGTCACGGAGACACAGAGACACTGAGACACGGAGACACAGAGACACTGAGACACTGAGACACGGAGACACAGAGACACTGAGACACTGAGACACAGAGTCCCAGAGACACTGAGACACGGAGACACGGTGACACGGAGACACTGAGACACTGAGACACTGAGACACGGAGACACAGAGTCACAGAGACACTGAGCCACTGAGTCACGGAGACACAGAGACACTGTGACACTGAGACACTGAGACACAGAGACCCAGAGACACTGAGACACGGAGACACGGAGACACAGAGACAAAGAGACACTGAGACACTGAGACACAGAGACACAGAGACACTGAGACACTGCCATATTGAGACACGGAGACACAGAGACACTGAGACACGGAGACACAGAGACACAGAGACACTGAGACACCGAGACACCGAGACACCGAGACACTGATACACGGAGACACAGAGACACAGAGACACTGAGACACTGAGACACAGAGACCCTGAGACACGGAGACACGGAGACACTGAGACACTGAGACATGGAGACACGGAGACACAGAGACACGGAGACACTGAGACACAGAGACCCAGAGACACTGAGACACTGAGACACTGAGACACTGAGACACTGAGACACTGAGACACAGAGACCCAGAGACACTGAGACACGGAGACTCGGTGACACGGAGACACTGAGACACTGAGACACGGAGACACGGAGACACAGAGACACAGAGACACAGAGACGCAGAGACACTGAGACACTGAGACACCGAGACTCCGAGACACTGAGACACGGAGACATTGACACACAGAGACACAGAGACACTGAGACACTCAGGCACCGGGACACGCAGACACAGAGACACAGAGACACTGAGATACTGGGACACCGAGAGTCCGAGACACAGAGACACTGAGACACTGAGACACTGAGACACGGAGACACAGAGACACAGAGACACTGAGACAAGGAGACACAGAGACACTGAGACACTGAGACACTGAGGCACGGAGACACAGAGACACGGAGACACAGAGTCACAGAGACACTGAGACACTGAGACACGGAGACACGGAGACACTGAGACACTGAGACACAGAGACACAGACACACTGAGACACTGAGACACTGAGACACGGAGGCACGGAGATACAGAGACACTGAGAGACTGAGACACGGAGACACGGAGACACAGAGACACGGAGACACAGAGACACTGAGACACCGAGACACCGAGACTCCGAGACACGGAGACACGGAGACACAGAGACACTGAGACACTGAGACACTGAGACACGGAGAGACTGAGACACAGAGACACTGAGACACGGAGACACAGAGACACAGAGACACTGAGACACTGAGATACAGAGACCCAGAGACACTGACACACCGAGACACAGAGACACTGAGACACTGAGACACGGAGACACGGAGACACAGAGACACAGAGACGCTGAGACGCTGAGACTCTGAGACCCAGAGACCCAGAGACACTGAGACACGGAGACACGGAGACACGGAGACACTGAGACACGGAGACACGGAGACACTGAGGCACTGAGACACGGAGACACGGAGACACTGAGACACGGAGACACAGAGACACAGAGACACTGAGACACTGAGACACGGAGACACGGAGACATTGAGACACAGAGACACGGAGACACTGAGACACTGAGACACAGAGACCCAGAGACACCGAGACACCGAGACACAGAGACACTGAGACACTGAGACACGGAGACACGGAGACACAGAGACACAGAGACGCTGAGACGCTGAGACGCTGAGACTCTGAGACCCAGAGACCCAGAGACACGGAGACACGGAGACACTGAGACACTGAGACACGGAGACACGGAGACACGGAGACACTGAGGCACTGAGACACGGAGACACGGAGACACTGAGACACGGAGACACAGAGACACAGAGACACTGAGACACTGAGACACGGAGACACGGAGACATTGAGACACTGAGACACGGAGACACTGAGACACTGAGACACAGAGACACAGAGACACTGAGACACAGAGACCCGGAGACACGGAGACACGGAGACACGGAGACACAGAGACGCTGAGACGCTGAGACGCTGAGACGCTGAGACACGGAGACACGGAGACACTGAGACACTGAGACACGGAGACACTGAGACACTGAGACACTGAGACAAAGAGACACTGAGACACTGAGACACAGAGACCCAGAGACAGTGAGACACCGAGACACAGAGACACTGAGACACTGAGACACGGAGACACGGAGACACTGAGACACGGAGACACGGAGACACTGAGACACTGAGACACGGAGACACTGAGACACAGAGACCCAGAGACACTGAGACACAGAGACACTGAGACGCTGAGACCCTGAGACACTGAGACACGGAGACACGGAGACACTGAGACACGGAGACACTGAGACGCTGAGACACTGAGACACAGAGACACTGAGACACTGAGACACAGAGACACAGAGACACTGAGACACCGAGACACAGAGACACTGAGACGCTGAGACACGGAGACACGGAGACACAGAGACACAGAGACGCTGAGAAGCTGAGACACTGAGACACAGAGACCCAGAGACACTGAGACACGGAGACACGGAGACACTGAGACACGGAGACACGGAGACACTGAGACACAGAGACACTGAGACACTGAGACACAGAGACCCAGAGACACCGAGACACCGAGACACAGAGACACTGAGACACTGAGACACGGAGACACGGAGACACAGAGACACAGAGACGCTGAGACGCTGAGACGCTGAGACTCTGAGACCCAGAGACCCAGAGACACGGAGACACGGAGACACTGAGACACTGAGACACGGAGACACGGAGACACGGAGACACTGAGGCACTGAGACACGGAGACACGGAGACACTGAGACACGGAGACACAGAGACACAGAGACACTGAGACACTGAGACACGGAGACACGGAGACATTGAGACACTGAGACACGGAGACACTGAGACACTGAGACACAGAGACACAGAGACACTGAGACACAGAGACCCGGAGACACGGAGACACGGAGACACGGAGACACAGAGACGCTGAGACGCTGAGACGCTGAGACGCTGAGACACGGAGACACGGAGACACTGAGACACTGAGACACGGAGACACTGAGACACTGAGACACTGAGACAAAGAGACACTGAGACACTGAGACACAGAGACCCAGAGACAGTGAGACACCGAGACACAGAGACACTGAGACACTGAGACACGGAGACACGGAGACACTGAGACACGGAGACACGGAGACACTGAGACACTGAGACACGGAGACACTGAGACACAGAGACCCAGAGACACTGAGACACAGAGACACTGAGACGCTGAGACCCTGAGACACTGAGACACGGAGACACGGAGACACTGAGACACGGAGACACTGAGACGCTGAGACACTGAGACACAGAGACACTGAGACACTGAGACACAGAGACACAGAGACACTGAGACACCGAGACACAGAGACACTGAGACGCTGAGACACGGAGACACGGAGACACAGAGACACAGAGACGCTGAGAAGCTGAGACACTGAGACACAGAGACCCAGAGACACTGAGACACGGAGACACGGAGACACTGAGACACGGAGACACGGAGACACTGAGACACAGAGACACTGAGACACTGAGACACAGAGACCCAGAGACACTGAGACACAGAGACACAGAGACGCTGAGACGCTGAGACGCTGAGACACTGAGACACGGAGACACGGAGACACTGAGACACTGAGACAGAGAGACCCAGAGACACTGAGACACCGAGACACAGAGACACTGAGACACTGAGACACTGAGACACGGAGACACGGAGACACAGAGACGCTGAGACACTGAGACACAGAGACCCAGAGACACTGAGACACGGAGACACTGAGACACGGAGACACGGAGACACTGAGACACAGAGACACTGAGACACTGAGACACAGAGACCCAGAGACACTGAGACACAGAGACACAGAGACACTGAGACGCTGAGACGCTGAGACACTGAGACACGGAGACACGGAGACACGGAGACACGGAGACACTGAGACACAGAGACACTGAGACACTGAGACACAGAGACCCAGAGACACTGAGACAATGAGACACCGAGACACAGAGACACTGAGACACTGAGACACGGAGACACGGAGACACAGAGACACAGAGACGCTGAGACGCTGAGACACAGAGACCCAGAGACACTGAGACACGGAGACACGGAGACACAGAGACACTGAGACACTGAGACACGGAGACACGGAGACACGGAGACACTGAGGCACTGAGACACGGAGACACGGAGACACGGAGACACAGAGACACTGAGACACTGAGACACGGAGACACGGAGACACTGAGACACGGAGACACTGAGACACGGAGACACTGAGACACTGAGACACGGAGACACTGAGACACTGAGACACTGAGACACAGAGACCCAGAGACACTGAGACACCGAGACACAGAGACACTGAGAGACTGAGACACGGAGACACGGAGACACAGAGACACAGAGACGCTGAGACGCTGAGACACTGAGACCCAGAGACACTGAGACACGGAGACACGGAGACACTGAGACACTGAGACACGGCGACACGGAGACACGGAGACACAGAGACACTGAGGCACTGAGACACGGAGACACGGAGACACTGAGACACGGAGACACAGAGACACAGAGACACTGAGACACTGAGACACGGAGACACTGAGACACGGAGACACTGAGACACTGAGACACTGAGACACAGAGACACTGAGACACAGAGACCCAGAGACACTGAGACACTGAGACACGGAGACACGGAGACACTGAGACACTGAGACACGGAGACACAGAGACACAGAGACACTGAGACACTGAGACACTGAGACACGGAGACACTGAGACACTGAGACACGGAGACACTGAGACACAGAGACACAGAGACACTGAGACACTGAGACCCTGAGACACAGAGACCCAGAGACAATGAAACACCGAGACACCGAGACACAGAGACACAGAGACACTGAGACTCTGAGACACTGTGACACAGAGACACTGAGACACTGAGACACGGAGACACAGAGACACAGAGACACTGAGACAATGAGACACGGAGACACGGAGACACAGAGACACTGAGACACAGAGACACTGAGACACGGAGACACAGAGACACAGAGACACTGAGACACTGAGACACAGAGACCCAGAGACACTGAGACACTGAGACAATGAGGCACAGAGACACTGAGACACAGTGACCCAGAGACACTGAGACACGGAGACACGGAGACACAGAGACACTGAGACACGGAGACACGGAGACACTGAGACACTGAGACACTGAGACAATGAGACAAGGAGACACGGAGACACGGAGACACTGAGACACGGAGACACTGAGACAACGATACACGGAGACACAGAGACACTGAGACACTGAGACACGGAGACACAGAGACACTGAGACACGGAGACACGGAGACACTGAGACACTGAGACACTGAGACACTGAGACACGGAGACACTGAGACACTGAGACACTGAGACACGGAGACACGGAGACACTGAGACACGGAGACACGGAGACACTGAGACACAGAGACACTGAGACACTGAGACACTAAGACACGGATACACAGAGACACTGAGACACTGAGAAACTGAGACACTGAGACACGGAGACACGGAGACACAGAGACACTGAGCCACTGAGACACGGAGACACGGAGACACTGAGACACGGAGACACTGAGACACTGAGACACAGAGACCCACAGACACTGAGACACTGAGACACTGAGACACTGAGACACTGAGACACAGAGACCCAGAGACACTGAGACACTGAGACACGGAGACACAGAGACACAGAGACACTGAGACACTGAGACACAGAGACACAGAGACACTGAGACACGGAGACACGGTGACACGCAGACACTGAGACACTGAGACACTGAGACACAGAGACACTGAGACACGGAGACACGGTGACACGGAGACACTGAGACACTGAGACACTGCGACACGGAGACACAGAGACACAGAGACACTGAGACACAGAGACAGAGAGACACTGAGACACTGAGACACTGAGACCCAGAGACCCAGAGACACTGAGACACTGAGACACGGAGACACAGAGACACAGAGACACTGAGACACTGAGACACAGAGACCCAGAGACACTGAGACACGGTGACACGGAGACACTGAGACACTGAGACACTGAGACACGGAGACACAGAGACACAGAGACACTGTGACACAGAGACACAGAGACACTGAGACACTGAGACACTGAGACACGGAGACACGGAGTCACTGAGACACTGAGACACGGAGACACGGAGACACAGAGAAACTGAGACACTGAGACACTGAGTCACGGAGACACAGAGACACTGTGACACTGAGACACTGAGACACAGAGACCCAGAGACACTGAGACACGGAGACACAGAGACACAGAGACACTGAGACACTGAGACACGGAGACAAAGAGACACAGAGACACTGAGACACTGAGATACTGAGACACGGAGACACAGAGACACTGAGACACGGAGACACAGAGACACAGAGACACTGAGACACCGAGACACCGAGACTCCGAGACACGGAGACACGGAGACACAGAGACACAGAGACACTGAGACACGGAGACACGGAGACACTGAGACACGGAGACACTGAGAAACGGAGACACTGAGACACTGAGACACGGAGACACAGAGACACTGAGACACTGAGACACAGAGGCCCAGAGACACAGAGACACTGAGACACGGAGACACAGAGACACTGAGACACTGAGACCCAGAGACCCAGTGACACGGAGACACAGAGACACAGAGGCACAGAGGCACAGAGACACTGAGACACTGAGACACAGGAACCCAGAGACACGGAGACACAGAGACACTGAGACACGGAGACACAGAGACACAGCGACACTGAGACCCTGAGACACGGAGTCACGGAGACACAGAGACACTGAGACACGGAGACACAGAGACACTGAGACACTGAGACACTGAGACACGGAGACACTGAGACACTGAGACACAGAGACCCAGAGACACGGAGACACGGAGACACAGAGACACTGAGACACTGAGACACGGAGAGACAGAGACACAGAGACACTGAGACACTGAGACACGGAGACACGGAGACACTGAGACACAGAGACACTGAGACACTAAGACACTGAGGCACGGAGACAAAGAGACACAGAGACACTGAGACACTGAGACACTGTGACACGGAGACACGGAGACACGGAGACACTGAGACACTGTGACACGGAGACACGGAGACACTGAGACACTGTGACACGGAGACACGGAGACACGGAGACACAGAGACACAGAGACACTGAGACTCTGAGACACTGTGACACAGAGACACTGAGACACTGAGACACGGAGACACAGAGACACAGAGACACTGAGACAATGAGACACGGAGACACGGAGACACAGAGACACTGAGACACAGAGACACTGAGACACTGAGACACAGAGACACAGAGACGCTGAGACACAGAGACCCAGAGACACTGAGACACTGAGACAATGAGGCACAGTGACACTGAGACAATGAGACACAGTGACCCAGAGACACTGAGACACGGAGACACGGAGACACAGAGACACTGAGACACGGAGACAAGGAGACACTGAGACACTGAGACACTGAGACACGGAGACACTGAGACACTGAGACAACGATACACGGAGACACAGAGACACTGAGACACTGAGACACGGAGACACAGAGACACTGAGACACGGAGACACGGAGACACTGAGACACTGAGACACTGAGACACGGAGACACGGAGACACAGAGACACTGAGACATTGTGACACGGAGACACGGAGACACTGAGACACTGAGACACTGAGACACTGAGACACGGAGACACAGAGACACAGAGACACTGAGACACTGAGACACCGAGACACCGAGACTCCTAGTCACGGAGACACGGAGTCACAGAGACACTGAGACACTGAGACACTGAGACACGGAGACACAGAGACACAGAGACACTGAGACACTGAGACACCGAGACACCGAGACTCCTAGTCACGGAGACACGGAGACAGAGAGACACAGAGACACAGAGACTCTGAGACACTGTGACACAGAGACACTGAGACACTGAGACACGGAGACACAGAGATACAGAGACACTGAGACAATGAGACACGGAGACACGGAGACACAGAGACACTGAGACACAGAGACACTGAGACACTGAGACACGGAGACACAGAGACACAGAGACACTGAGACACTGAGACACAGAGACCCAGAGACACTGAGACACTGAGACAATGAGGCACAGAGACACTGAGACACAGTGACCCAGAGACACTGAGACACGGAGACACGGAGACACAGAGACACTGAGACACGGAGACACGGAGACACTGAGACACTGAGACACTGAGACAATGAGACAAGGAGACACGGAGACACGGAGACACGGAGACACTGAGACAATGATACACGGAGACACAGAGACACTGAGACACTGAGACACGGAGACACAGAGACACTGAGACACGGAGACACGGAGACACTGAGACACTGAGACACTGAGACACGAAGACACTGAGACACTGAGACACTGAGACACGGAGACACGGAGACACTGAGACACGGAGACACTGAGACACAGAGACACTGAGACACTGAGACACTAAGACACGGATACACAGAGACACTGAGCCACTGAGACACGGAGACACGGAGACACTGAGACACGGAGACACTGAGACACTGAGACACAGAGACCCACAGACACTGAGACACAGAGACACTGAGACACTGAGACACAGAGACCCAGAGACACTGAGACACTGAGACACGGAGACACAGAGACACAGAGACACTGAGACACAGAGACACAGAGACACGGAGACACGGAGACACGGTGACACGCAGACACTGAGACACTGAGACACTGAGACACTGAGACACGGAGACACGGTGACACGGAGACACTGAGACACTGAGACACTGCGACACGGAGACACAGAGACACAGAGACACTGAGACACAGAGACACAGAGACACTGAGACACTGAGACACTGAGACCCAGAGACCCAGAGACACTGAGACACTGAGACACGGAGACACAGAGACACAGAGACACTGAGACACTGAGACACAGAGACCCAGAGACACTGAGACACGGTGACACGGAGACACTGAGACACTGAGACACTGAGACACGGAGACACAGAGACACAGAGACACTGTGACACAGAGACACAGAGACACTGAAACACTGAGACACTGAGACACGGAGACACGGAGTCACTGAGACACTGAGACACGGAGACACGGAGACACTGAGACACTGAGACACTGAGTCACGGAGACACAGAGACACTGTGACACTGAGACACTGAGACACAGAGACCCAGAGACACTGAGGCACGGAGACACAGAGACACAGAGACACTGAGACACTGAGACACGGAGACAAAGAGACACAGAGACACTGAGACACTGAGATACTGAGACACGGAGACACAGAGACACTGAGACACGGAGACACAGAGACACAGAGACACTGAGACACCGAGACACCGAGACTCCGAGACACGGAGACACGGAGACACAGAGACACAGAGACACTGAGACACGGAGACACGGAGACACTGAGACACGGAGACACGGAGAAACGGAGGCACTGAGACACTGAGACACGGAGACACAGAGACACTGAGACACAGAGGCCCAGAGACACAGAGACACTGAGACACGGAGACACAGAGACACTGAGACACTGAGACCCAGAGACCCAGTGACACGGAGACACAGAGACACAGAGGCACAGAGGCACAGAGACACTGAGACACTGAGACACAGAGACCCAGAGACACGGAGACACAGAGACACAGAGACACTGAGACACGGAGACACAGAGACACAGCGACACTGAGACCCTGAGACACGGAGTCACGTAGACACAGAGACACTGAGACACGGAGACACAGAGACACTGAGACACTGAGACACTGAGACACGGAGACACTGAGACACTGAGACACTGAGACACGGAGAGACAGAGACACAGAGACACTGAGACACTGAGACACGGAGACACGGAGACACTGAGACACAGAGACACTGAGACACTGAGACACTGAGGCACGGAGACACAGAGACACAGAGACACTGAGACACTGAGACACTGTGACACGGAGACACGGAGACACGGAGACACTGAGACACTGTGACACGGAGACACGGAGACACTGAGACACGGTGACACGGAGACACGGAGACACTGAGACACGGAGACACGGAGACACGGAGACACAGAGACACTGAGACACGGAGTCACGGAGACACAGAGACACTGAGACATTGAGACACGGAGACACGGAGACGCTGAGACACTGAGACACTGAGACATGGAGACACGGAGACACAGAGACACAGTGACACTGAGACACTGAGACACTGAGACACGGAGACACAGAGACACTGAGACACTGAGACACCGAGACACGGAGAGACAGAGACACAGAGACACTGAGACACTGAGACACGGAGACACGGAGACACTGAGACACAGAGACACTGAGACACTGAGACACTGAGGCACGGAGACACAGAGACACAGAGACACTGAGACACTGAGACACTGTGACACGGAGACACGGAGACACGGAGACACTGAGACACTGTGACACGGAGACACGGAGACACTGAGACACGGTGACACGGAGACACGGAGACACTGAGACACGGAGACACGGAGACACGGAGACACGGAGACACAGAGACACTGAGACACGGAGTCACGGAGACACAGAGACACTGAGACATTGAGACACGGAGACACGGAGACGCTGAGACACTGAGACACTGAGACATGGAGACACGGAGACACAGAGACACAGTGACACTGAGACACTGAGACACTGAGACACGGAGACACAGAGACACTGAGACACTGAGACACCGAGACACCGAGACTCCGAGACACGGAGACACGGAGACACGGAGACACAGAGACACTGAGACTCTGAGACACTGTGACACAGAGACACTGAGACACTGAGACACGGAGACACAGAGACACAGAGACACTGAGACACTGAGACACGGAGACACGGAGACACTGAGACCCAGAGACACTGAGACACGGAGGCACAGACACACAGAGACACTGAGACAATGAGACACAGTGACCCAGAGACACTGAGACACGGAGACACGGAGACACAGAGACACTGAGACACGGAGACACGGAGACACTGAGACACTGAGACACAGAGACACTGAGACACTGAGACACGGAGACACGGAGACACTGAGACACTGAGACACGGAGACACGGAGACACTGAGACAACGAGACACGGAGACACAGAGACACTGAGACACTGAGACACGGAGACACAGAGACACTGAGACACGGAGACACGGAGACACTGAGACACTGAGACACAGAGACACTGAGACACGGAGACACGGAGACACGGAGACACTGAGACACAGAGACACGGAGACACTGAGACACGGAGACACTGAGACACGGAGACACGGAGACACTGAGACACTGAGACACTGAGACACTGAGACACGGATACACAGAGACACTGAGACACTGAGACACTGAGACACGGAGACACAGAGACACAGAGACACTGAGACACTGAGACACGGAGACACTGAGACAAGGAGACACGGAGACACGGAGACACGGAGACAACGAGACACGGAGACACAGAGACACTGAGACACTGAGACACGGAGACACAGAGACACTGAGACACGGAGACACGGAGACACTGAGACACTGAGACACTGAGACACGGAGACACGGAGACACGGAGACACTGAGACACAGAGACACGGAGACACTGAGACACGGAGACACTGAGACACGGAGACACGGAGACACGGAGACACTGAGACACTGAGACACTGAGACACGGACACAGAGACACTGAGACACTGAGACACTGAGACACTGAGACACGGAGACACGGAGACACAGAGACACTGAGACACTGAGACACGGAGACACTGAGACACGGAGACACGGAGACACTGAGACACGGAGACACTGAGACACAGAGACACTGAGACACGGATACACAGAGACACTGAGACACTGAGACACTGCGACACTGAGACACGGAGACACGGAGACTCAGAGACACTGAGACACTGAGACACTGAGACACCGAGACTCCGAGACACGGAGACACAGAGACACAGAGACACGGAGACACGGAGACACAGAGACACGGAGACACTGAGACACTGAGACACGGAGACACGGAGACACTGAGACACAGAGACCCAGAGACACTGAGACACTGAGACACTGAGACACGGAGACACAGAGACACTGAGACACTGAGACACAGAGACCCAGAAACACTGAGACACGGAGACACAGAGACACAGAGGCACAGAGGCACAGAGACACTGAGACACTGAGACACAGAGACCCAGAGACACTGAGACACGGAGACACAGAGACACAGAGACACTGAGACACAGAGACACGGAGACAATGAGACACTGAGACACAGAGACACTGAGACACTGAGACACGGAGACACAGAGACACAGAGACACTGAGACACAGAGACACAGAGACACTGAGACACTGAGACACGGTGACACGGAGACACTGAGACACTGAGACACTGAGACTCGGAGACACAGTGACACAGAGACACTGAGACACAGAGACACAGAGACACTGGGACACTGAGACACTGAGACACTGAGACACGGAGACACGGTGACACGGAGACACTGAGACACTGAGACACTGAGAAACGGAGACACAGAGACACAGAGACACTGTGACACAGAGACACAGAGACACTGAGACACTGAGACACGGAGACACGGAGTCACTGAGACACTGAGACACGGAGACACGGAGACACAGAGACACTGAGACACTGAGTCACGGAGACACAGACACACTGTGACACTGAGACACTGAGACACAGAGACCCAGAGAAACTGAGACACGGAGACACGGAGACACAGAGACACTGAGACACTGAGACACGGAGACACAGAGACACAGAGACACTGAGACACTGAGATACTGAGACACGGAGACACAGAGACACTGAGACACGGAGACACAGAGACACAGAGACACTGAGACACCGAGACACCGAGACTCCGAGACACGGAGACACGGAGACACAGAGACACAGAGACACTGAGACACGGAGACACGGAGACACGGAGACACGGAGAAACGGAGACACTGAGACACTGAGACACTGAGACACGGAGACACAGAGACACTGAGAAACTGAGACACAGAGACACAGAGGCCCAGAGACACTGAGACACTGAGACACTGAGACACGGAGACACAGAGACACTGAGACACTGAGACCCAGAGACCCAGTGACACGGAGACAAAGAGACACAGAGGCACAGAGGCACAGAGACACTGAGACACTGAGACACAGAGACCCAGAGACACGGAGACACAGAGACACAGAGACACTGAGACACTGAGACACGGAGACACAGAGACACAGCGACACTGAGACACTGAGACACGGAGTCACGGAGACACAGAGACACTGAGACACGTAGACACAGAGACACTGAGACACTGAGACACGGAGACACAGAGACACTGAGACACTGAGACACAGAGTCCCAGAGACACTGAGACACGGAGACACGGTGACACGGAGACACTGAGACACTGAGACACTGAGACACGGAGACACAGAGTCACAGAGACACTGAGCCACTGAGTCACGGAGACACAGAGACACTGTGACACTGAGACACTGAGACACAGAGACCCAGAGACACTGAGACACGGAGACACGGAGACACAGAGACAAAGAGACACTGAGACACTGAGACACAGAGACACAGAGACACTGAGACACTGCCATATTGAGACACGGAGACACAGAGACACTGAGACACGGAGACACAGAGACACAGAGACACTGAGACACCGAGACACCGAGACACCGAGACACTGATACACGGAGACACAGAGACACAGAGACACTGAGACACTGAGACACAGAGACCCTGAGACACGGAGACACGGAGACACTGAGACACTGAGACATGGAGACACGGAGACACA
The DNA here is from genome assembly GCF_965287045.1 of Carcharhinus amblyrhynchos. NCBI lineage: Eukaryota > Metazoa > Chordata > Chondrichthyes > Carcharhiniformes > Carcharhinidae > Carcharhinus > Carcharhinus amblyrhynchos. The sequence goes on from NW_027649800.1 coordinate 1,235,491, forward strand.
GAGACACGGAGACACTGAGACACAGAGACCCAGAGACACTGAGACACTGAGACACTGAGACACAGAGACACTGAGACACTGAGACACAGAGACCCAGAGACACTGAGACACGGAGACTCGGTGACACGGAGACACTGAGACACTGAGACACGGAGACACGGAGACACAGAGACACAGAGACACAGAGACGCAGAGACACTGAGACACTGAGACACCGAGACTCCGAGACACTGAGACACGGAGACATTGACACACAGAGACACAGAGACACTGAGACACTCAGGCACCGGGACACGCAGACACAGAGACACAGAGACACTGAGATACTGGGACATCGAGAGTCCGAGACACAGAGACACTGAGACACTGAGACACTGAGACACGGAGACACAGAGACACAGAGACACTGAGACAAGGAGACACAGAGACACTGAGACACTGAGACACTGAGGCACGGAGACACAGAGACACGGAGACACAGAGTCACAGAGACACTGAGACACTGAGACACGGAGACACGGAGACACTGAGACACTGAGACACAGAGACACAGACACACTGAGACACTGAGACACTGAGACACGGAGGCACGGAGATACAGAGACACTGAGAGACTGAGACACGGAGACACGGAGACACAGAGACACGGAGACACAGAGACACTGAGACACCGAGACACCGAGACTCCGAGACACGGAGACACGGAGACACAGAGACACTGAGACACTGAGACACTGAGACACGGAGAGACTGAGACACAGAGACACTGAGACACGGAGACACAGAGACACAGAGACACTGAGACACTGAGATACAGAGACCCAGAGACACTGACACACCGAGACACAGAGACACTGAGACACTGAGACACGGAGACACGGAGACACAGAGACACAGAGACGCTGAGACGCTGAGACTCTGAGACCCAGAGACCCAGAGACACTGAGACACGGAGACACGGAGACACTGAGACACTGAGACACGGAGACACGGAGACACTGAGGCACTGAGACACGGAGACACGGAGACACTGAGACACGGAGACACAGAGACACAGAGACACTGAGACACTGAGACACGGAGACACGGAGACATTGAGACACAGAGACACGGAGACACTGAGACACTGAGACACAGAGACCCAGAGACACTGAGACACCGAGACACAGAGACACTGAGACACTGAGACACGGAGACACGGAGACACAGAGACACAGAGACGCTGAGACGCTGAGACGCTGAGACCCAGAGACCCAGAGACACTGAGACACGGAGACACGGAGACACTGAGACACTGAGACACGGAGACACGGAGACACGGAGACACTGAGGCACTGAGACACGGAGACACGGAGACACTGAGACACGGAGACACAGAGACACAGAGACACTGAGACACTGAGACACGGAGACACGGAGACATTGAGACACTGAGACACGGAGACACTGAGACACTGAGACACAGAGACACAGAGACACTGAGACACAGAGACCCGGAGACACGGAGACACGGAGACACAGAGACGCTGAGACGCTGAGACGCTGAGACACGGAGACACGGAGACACTGAGACACTGAGACACGGAGACACTGAGACACTGAGACACTGAGACAAAGAGACACTGAGACACTGAGACACAGAGACCCAGAGACAGTGAGACACCGAGACACAGAGACACTGAGACACTGAGACACGGAGACACGGAGACACTGAGACACGGAGACACGGAGACACTGAGACACTGAGACACGGAGACACTGAGACACAGAGACCCAGAGACACTGAGACACAGAGACACTGAGACGCTGAGACGCTGAGACGCTGAGACACTGAGACACGGAGACACGGAGACACGGAGACACTGAGACGCTGAGACACTGAGACACAGAGACACTGAGACACTGAGACACAGAGACACAGAGACACTGAGACACGGAGACACAGAGACACTGAGACGCTGAGACACGGAGACACGGAGACACAGAGACACAGAGACGCTGAGACACGGAGACACGGAGACACAGAGACACAGAGACGCTGAGAAGCTGAGACACTGAGACACAGAGACCCAGAGACACTGAGACACGGAGACACGGAGACACTGAGACACGGAGACACGGAGACACTGAGACACAGAGACACTGAGACACTGAGACACAGAGACCCAGAGACACTGAGACACAGAGACACAGAGACACTGAGACACTGAGACACGGAGACACGGAGACACAGAGACGCTGAGACACTGAGACACAGAGACCCAGAGACACTGAGACACGGAGACACTGAGACACGGAGACACGGAGACAGTGAGACACAGAGACACTGAGACACTGAGACACAGAGACCCAGAGACACTGAGACACAGAGACACAGAGACACTGAGACGCTGAGACGCTGAGACACTGAGACACGGAGACACGGAGACACTGAGACACGGAGACACTGAGACACAGAGACACTGAGACACTGAGACACAGAGACCCAGAGACACTGAGACAATGAGACACCGAGACACAGAGACACTGAGACACTGAGACACGGAGACACGGAGACACAGAGACACAGAGACGCTGAGACGCTGAGACACAGAGACCCAGAGACACTGAGACACGGAGACACGGAGACACAGAGACACTGAGACACTGAGACACGGAGACACGGAGACACGGAGACACAGAGACACTGAGGCACTGAGACACGGAGACACGGAGACACGGAGACACGGAGACACAGAGACACTGAGACACTGAGACACGGAGACACGGAGACACTGAGACACGGAGACACTGAGACACGGAGACACTGAGACACTGAGACACGGAGACACTGAGACACTGAGACACTGAGACACAGAGACCCAGAGACACTGAGACACCGAGACACAGAGACACTGAGAGACTGAGACACGGAGACACGGAGACACAGAGACACAGAGACGCTGAGACGCTGAGACACTGAGACCCAGAGACACTGAGACACGGAGACACGGAGACACTGAGACACTGAGACACGGCGACACGGAGACACGGAGACACAGAGACACTGAGGCACTGAGACACGGAGACACGGAGACACTGAGACACGGAGACACAGAGACACAGAGACACTGAGACACTGAGACACGGAGACACTGAGACACGGAGACACTGAGACACTGAGACACAGAGACACTGAGACACAGAGACCCAGAGACACTGAGACACTGAGACACGGAGACACGGAGACACTGAGACACTGAGACACGGAGACACAGAGACACAGAGACACTGAGACACTGAGACACTGAGACACGGAGACACTGAGACACTGAGACACGGAGACACTGAGACACAGAGACACAGAGACACTGAGACACTGAGACCCTGAGACACAGAGACCCAGAGACAATGAAACACCGAGACACCGAGACACAGAGACACAGAGACACTGAGACACTGAGACACGGAGACACGGAGACACAGAGACACGGAGACACAGAGACGCTGAGACGCTGAGACACTGAGACACAGAGACACTGAGACACGGAGACACGGAGACACGGAGACACTGAGACACTGAGACACTGAGACACGGAGACACGGAGACACGGAGACACGGAGAAACAGAGACACTGAGACACTGAGACACAGAGAAACAGAGACACTGAGACACTGATACACAGAGACACTGAGACACTGAGACACGGAGACACGGAGACACAGAGACACAGAGACACTGAGACACAGAGAACCGGAGACACGGAGACACGGAGACACTGAGACACTGAGACACGGAGACACGGAGACACTGAGACACGGAGACACAGAGACACAGAGACGCTGAGACGCTGAGACACAGAGACCAAGAGACACGGAGACACGGAGACACGGAGACACTGAGACACGGAGACACGGAGACACTGAGACACTGAGACACGGAGACTCGGAGACACGGAGACACAGAGACACCGAGACACCGAGTCTCCGAGACACGGTGACACGGAGACACAGAGACACTGAGACACTGAGACACTGAGACACGGAGACACAGAGACACAGAGACACTGAGACACGGAGACACTGAGACACGGAGACACGGAGACACGGAGACACTGAGAAACTGAGACACGGAGAGACGGAGACACAGAGACACAGAGACAAGGAGACACTGAGACACGGAGACACAGAGACACTGAGACACCGAGACACCGAGACTCCGAGACACGGAGACACGGAGACACAGAGACACTGAGACACGGAGACACAGAGACACAGAGACACTGAGACACGGAGACACTGAGACACGGAGACACGGAGACACAGAGACACTGAGACACTGAGACACGGAGAGACGGATACACAGAGACACAGAGACACTGAGACACTGAGACACGGAGACACGGTGACACTGAGACACTGAGACACTGAGACACTGAGAAACGGAGACACAGAGACACAGAGACACTGTGACACAGAGACACAGAGACACTGAGACACTGAGACACGGAGACACGGAGTCACTGAGACACTGAGACACGGAGACACGGAGACACAGAGACACTGAGACACTGAGTCACGGAGACACAGACACACTGTGACACTGAGACACTGAGACACAGAGACCCAGAGAAACTGAGATACGGAGACACGGAGACACAGAGACACTGAGACACTGAGACACGGAGACACAGAGACACAGAGACACTGAGACACTGAGATACTGAGACACGGAGACACAGAGACACTGAGACACGGAGACACAGAGACACAGAGACACTGAGACACCGAGACACCGAGACTCCGAGACACGGAGACACGGAGACACAGAGACACAGAGACACTGAGACACGGAGACACGGAGACACTGAGACACGGAGACACGGAGAAACGGAGACACTGAGACACTGAGACACTGAGACACGGAGACACAGAGACACTGAGACACTGAGACACAGAGACACAGAGGCCCAGAGACACTGAGACACTGAGACACTGAGACACTGAGACACTGAGACACAGAGACCCAGTGACACGGAGACAAAGAGACACAGAGGCACAGAGGCACAGAGACACTGAGACACTGAGACACAGAGACCCAGAGACACGGAGACACAGAGACACAGAGACACTGAGACACTGAGACACGGAGACACAGAGACACAGCGACACTGAGACACTGAGACACGGAGTCACGGAGACACAGAGACACTGAGACACGGAGACACAGAGACACTGAGACACTGAGACACGGAGACACAGAGACACTGAGACACTGAGACACAGAGACCCAGAGACACTGAGACACGGAGACACGGTGACACGGAGACACTGAGACACTGAGACACTGAGACACGGAGACACAGAGTCACAGAGACACTGAGCCACTGAGTCACGGAGACACAGAGACACTGTGACACTGAGACACTGAGACACAGAGACCCAGAGACACGGAGACACGGAGACACTGAGACACTGAGACATGGAGACACGGAGACACAGAGACACGGAGACACTGAGACACAGAGACCCAGAGACACTGAGACACTGAGACACTGAGACACAGAGACACTGAGACACTGAGACACAGAGACCCAGAGACACTGAGACACGGAGACACGGTGACACGGAGACACTGAGACACTGAGACACGGAGACACGGAGACACAGAGACACAGAGACGCAGAGACACTGAGACACTGAGACACCGAGACTCCGAGACACTGAGACACGGAGACATTGAGACACAGAGACATTGAGACACTGAGACACTCAGGCACCGGGACACGGAGACACAGAGACACAGAGACACTGAGATACTGGGACACCGAGAGTCCGAGACACAGAGACACTGAGACACTGAGACACTGAGACACGGAGACACAGAGACACAGAGACACTGAGACAAGGAGACACAGAGACACTGAGACACTGAGACACTGAGGCACGGAGACACAGAGACACGGAGACACAGAGTCACAGAGACACTGAGACACTGAGACACGGAGACACGGAGACACTGAGACACTGAGACACAGAGACACAGACACACTGAGACACTGAGACACTGAGACACGGAGGCACGGAGATACAGAGACACTGAGAGACTGAGACACGGAGACACGGAGACACAGAGACACTGAGACACGGAGACACAGAGACACTGAGACACCGAGACACCGAGACTCCGAGACACGGAGACACGGAGACACAGAGACACTGAGACACTGAGACACTGAGACACGGAGAGACTGAGACACAGAGACACTGAGACACGGAGACACAGAGACACAGAGACACTGAGACACTGAGACACAGATACCCAGAGACACTGAGACACCGAGACACAGAGACACTGAGACACTGAGACACGGAGACACGGAGACACAGAGACACAGAGACGCTGAGACGCTGAGACACTGAGACCCAGAGACCCAGAGACACTGAGACACGGAGACACGGAGACACTGAGACACTGAGACACGGAGACACGGAGACACGGAGACACTGAGGCACTGAGACACGGAGACACGGAGACACTGAGACACGGAGACACAGAGACACAGAGACACTGAGACACTGAGACACGGAGACACGGAGACATTGAGACACTGAGACACGGAGACACTGAGACACTGAGACACAGAGACACAGAGACACTGAGACACAGAGACCCGGAGACACGGAGACACGGAGACACAGAGACACAGAGACGCTGAGACGCTGAGACGCTGAGACACGGAGACACGGAGACACTGAGACACTGAGACACGGAGACACTGAGACACTGAGACACTGAGACACAGAGACACTGAGACACTGAGACACAGAGACCCAGAGACAGTGAGACACCGAGACACAGAGACACTGAGACACTGAGACACGGAGACACGGAGACACTGAGACACGGAGACACGGAGACACTGAGACACTGAGACACGGAGACACTTGAGACACAGAGACCCAGAGACACTGAGACACAGAGACACAGAGACGCTGAGACGCTGAGACGCTGAGACACGGAGACACGGAGACACGGAGACACTGAGACGCTGAGACACTGAGACACAGAGACACTGAGACACTGAGACACAGAGACACAGAGACACTGAGACACCGAGACACAGAGACACTGAGACGCTGAGACACGGAGACACGGAGACACAGAGACACAGAGACGCTGAGAAGCTGAGACACTGAGACACAGAGACCCAGAGACACTGAGACACGGAGACACGGAGACACTGAGACACGGAGACACGGAGACACTGAGACACAGAGACACTGAGACACTGAGACACAGAGACCCAGAGACACTGAGACACAGAGACACAGAGACGCTGAGACGCTGAGACGCTGAGACACTGAGACACGGAGACACGGAGACACGGAGACACTGAGACACTGAGACACAGAGACACAGAGACACTGAGACACTGAGACACAGAGACCCAGAGACACTGAGACACCGAGACACAGAGACACTGAGACACTGAGACACGGAGACACGGAGACACAGAAACGCTGAGACACTGAGACACAGAGACCCAGAGACACTGAGACACGGAGACACTGAGACACGGAGACACGGAGACACTGAGACACAGAGACACTGAGACACTGAGACACAGAGACCCAGAGACACTGAGACACAGAGACACAGAGACACTGAGACGCTGAGACGCTGAGACACTGAGACACTGAGACACGGAGACACGGAGAGACTGAGACACTGAGACACGGAGACACTGAGACACAGAGACACTGAGACACTGAGACACAGAGACCCAGAGACACTGAGACACTGAGACACCGAGACACAGAGACACTGAGACACTGAGACACGGAGACACGGAGACACAGAGACACAGAGACGCTGAGACGCTGAGACACTGAGACACAGAGACCCAGAGACACTGAGACACGGAGACACGGAGACATAGAGACACTGAGACACTGAGACACGGAGACACGGAGACACGGAGACACAGAGACACTGAGGCACTGAGACACGGAGACACGGAGACACGGAGACACTGAGACACTGAGACACGGAGACACGGAGACACTGAGACACGGAGACACTGAGACACGGAGACACTGAGACACTGAGACACGGAGACACTGAGACACTGAGACACTGAGACACAGAGACCCAGAGACACTGAGACACCGAGACACAGAGACACTGAGAGACTGAGACACGGAGGCACGGAGACACAGAGACACAGAGACGCTGAGACGCTGAGACACTGAGACACAGAGACCCAGAGACACTGAGACACGGAGACACGGAGACACTGAGACACTGAGACACGGCGACACGGAGACACGGAGACACAGAGACACTGAGGCACTGAGACACGGAGACACGGAGACACTGAGACACGGAGACACAGAGACACAGAGACATTGAGACACTGAGACACTGAGACACGGAGACACTGAGACACGGAGACACTGAGAAACAGAGACACTGAGACACTGAGACACTGAGACACTGAGACACGGAGACACTGAGACACTGAGACACGGAGACACTGAGACACAGAGACACAGAGACACTGAGACACTGAGACCCTGAGACACAGAGACCCAGAGACAATGAAACACCGAGACACCGAGACACAGAGACACAGAGACACTGAGACACTGAGACACGGAGACACGGAGACACAGAGACACGGAGACACAGAGACGCTGAGACGCTGAGACACTGAGACACAGAGACACAGAGACACTGAGACACGGAGACACGGAGACACGGAGACACTGAGACACTGAGACACTGAGACACGGAGACACGGAGACACGGAGACACGGAGAAACAGAGACACTGAGACACTGAGACACAGAGAAACAGAGACACAGAGACACGGAGACACGGAGACACTGAGACACGGAGACACGGAGACACTGAGACACTGAGACACGGAGACTCGGAGACACGGAGACACAGAGACACCGAGACACCGAGTCTCCGAGACACGGTGACACGGAGACACAGAGACACTGAGACACTGAGACACTGAGACACGGAGACACAGAGACACAGAGACACTGAGACACGGAGACACTGAGACACGGAGACACGGAGACACGGAGACACTGAGAAACTGAGACACGGAGAGACGGAGACACAGAGACAAGGAGACACTGAGACACGGAGACACAGAGACACTGAGACACCGAGACACCGAGACTCCGAGACACGGAGACACGGAGACACAGAGACACTGAGACACGGAGACACAGAGACACAGAGACACTGAGACACTGAGACACTGAGACACGGAGACACGGAGACACAGAGACACTGAGACACTGAGACACGGAGAGACGGATACACAGAGACACAGAGACACTGAGACACTGAGACACGGAGACACAGAGACACTGAGACACTGAGACACGGAGACACGGAGACACAGAGACACTGAGACACTGAGACATGGAGACACGGAGACACAGAGACACGGAGACACTGAGACACAGAGACCCAGAGACACTGAGACACTGAGACACAGAGAAACAGAGACACTGAGAAACTGGGACACAGAGACCCAGAGACACTGAGACACGGAGACACGGTGACACGGAGACACTGAGACACTGAGACACTGAGACACGGAGACACGGAGACACAGAGACACAGAGACACTGAGACACTGAGACACTGACGCACCGGGACACGGAGACACAGAGACACAGAGACACTGAGACACAGAGACACAGAGACACTGAGATACTGGGACACTGAGAGTCCGAGACACTGAGACACGGAGACATTGAGACACGGAGACACAGAGACACAGAGACACTGAGACACTGAGACACTGAGACACAGAGACACAGAGACACTGAGACAAGGAGACACTGAGACACTGAGACACTGAGACACAGAGATACAGAGACACTGAGACACTGAGACACGGAGACACTGAGACACAGAGACACAGAGACACGGAGAAACAGAGTCACAGAGACACTGAGACACTGAGACACGGAGACACGGAGAAACTGAGACACTGAGACACAGAGACACAGACACACGGAGACACTGAGACACTGAGACACGGAGGTACGGAGATACAGAGACACTGAGACACTGAGACACTGAGACACGGAGACACGGAGACACAGAGACACTGAGACACGGAGACACAGAGACACCGAGACACCAAGACTCCGAGACTCCGAGACACGGAGACACGGAGACACAGAGACACAGAGACACTGAGACACTGAGACACGGAGAGACTGAGACACAGAGACACTGAGACATGGGGACACGGAGACACAGAGGCACAGAGACACTGAGACACTGAGGCACGGAGACACAGAGACACTGAGACACTGAGACACTGAGGCACGGAGACACAGAGACACTGAGACACTGAGACACAGAGACCCAGAGACACTGAGACACTGAGACACTGAGACACTGAGACACGGAGACACAGAGACACAGATACACTGAGACACAGAGACACAGAGACCCAGAGACACTGAGACACGGCGACACTGAGACACAGAGACACTAGAACACTGAGACACGGAGACACGGAGACACGGAGACACTGAGACACGGAGACACAGAGACCCAGAGACACTGAGACACTGAGACACTGAGACACGGAGACACAGAGACACAGATACACTGAGACACAGAGACACAGAGACCCAGAGACACTGAGACACGGCGACACTGAGACACAGAGACACTAGAACACTGAGACACGGAGACACGGAGACACGGAGACACTGAGACACGGAGACACAGAGACACTGGGACACGGAGACACAGAGACACTGAGACACTGAGACACGGAGACACGGAGACACTGAGACACAGAGACACTGAGACACTGAGACACAGAGACCCAGAGACACTGAGACACCGAGACACCGAGACACAGAGACACTGAGACACTGAGACACGGTGACACGGAGACACAGAGACACAGAGACGCTGAGACGCTGAGACACAGAGACCCAGAGACACTGAGACACGGAGACACGGAGACACTGAGACACTGAGACACTGAGACACGGAGACACGGAGACACAGAGACACTGAGGCACTGAGACACGGAGACACGGAGACACTGAGACTCGGAGACACTGAGAAATGGAGACACGGAGACACACAGACAAAGAGACACTGAGACACTGCGACACCGAGACACCGAGACTCTGAGACACGGAGACACAGAGACACAGAGACACTGAGACACAGAGACACAGAGACACTGAGACACTGAGACACGGAGACACGGAGACACTGAGACACAGAGACACTGAGACACAGAGACACTGAGACACTTAGACACTGAGAGACTGAGACATGGAGACACTGAGACACTGAGACACAGAGACACAGAGACACTGAGACACAGAGACCCAGAGACACTGAGACACTGAGACACGGAGACACGGAGACACTGAGACACTGAGACACGGAGACACAGAGACACTGAGACACTGAGACACAGAGACACAGAGACACTGAGACACTGAGACACGGAGACACTGAGACACAGAGACACTGAGACACTGAGACACTGAGACACAGAGACCCAGAGACAATGAAACACCGAGACACCGAGACACAGAGACACTGAGACACTGAGACACGGAGACACGGAGACCCTGAGACACGGAGACACAGAGACGCTGAGACGCTGAGACACTGAGACACTGAGACACAGAGACACTGAGACACGGAGACACGGAGACACTGAGACACTGAGACACGGAGACACGGAGACACGGAGACACGGAGAAACAGAGACACTGAGACACTGAGACACGGAGACACAGAGAAACAGAGACACTGAGACACTGAGACACGGAGACACAGAGACACAGAGACACTGAGACAAGGAGACACGGAGACACGGAGACACAGAGACACTGAGACACGGAGACACGGAGACACAGAGACACAGAGACGCTGAGACGCTGAGACACTGAGACACAGAGACCCAGAGACACTGAGACACGGAGACACGGAGACACTGAGACACTGAGACACGGAGACACGGAGACACGGAGACACAGAGACACTGAGGCACTGAGACACGGAGACACGGAGACACTGAGACACGGAGACACAGAGACACAGAGACACTGAGACACTGAGACACTGAGACACGGAGACACTGAGACACGGAGACACTGAGACACTGAGACACAGAGACACTGAGACACAGAGACCCAGAGACACTGAGACACTGAGACACTGAGACACGGAGACACGGAGACACTGAGACACTGAGACACTGAGACACGGAGACACAGAGACACAGAGACACTGAGACACTGAGACACTGAGACACGGAGACACTGAGACACTGAGACACGGAGACACTGAGACACAGAGACACAGAGACACTGAGACATTGAGACCCTGAGACACAGAGACCCAGAGACAATGAAACACCGAGACACCGAGACACAGAGACACAGAGACACTGAGACACTGTGACACGGAGACACGGAGACACGGAGACACAGAGACGCTGAGACGCTGAGACACTGAGACACAGAGACACAGAGACACTGAGACACGGAGACACGGAGACACGGAGACACTGAGACACGGAGACACGGAGACACGGAGAAACAGAGACACTGAGACACTGAGACACGGAGACACAGAGAAACAGAGACACTGAGACACTGATACACAGAGACACTGAGACACTGAGACACGGAGACACAGAGACACAGAGACACTGAGACACAGAGAACCGGAGACACGGAGACACGGAGACACAGAGACACTGAGACACGGAGACACGGAGACACGGAGACACAGAGACACAGAGACGCTGAGACGCTGAGACACAGAGACCCAGAGACACGGAGACACGGAGACACTGAGACACGGAGACACGGAGACACTGAGACACTGAGACACGGAGACTCGGAGACACGGAGACACAGAGACACCGAGACACCGAGTCTCCGAGACACGGTGACACGGAGACACAGAGACACTGAGACACGGAGACACTGAGACACGGAGACACGGAGACACAGAGACACTGAGAAACTGAGACACGGAGAGACGGAGACACAGAGACACAGAGACAAGGAGACACTGAGACACGGAGACACAGAGACACTGAGACACCGAGACACCGAGACTCCGAGACACGGAGACACGGAGACACAGAGACACTGAGACACGGAGACACAGAGACACAGAGACACAGAGACACTGAGACACGGAGAGACGGATACACAGAGACACAGAGACACTGAGACACTGAGACACGGAGACACAGAGACACTGAGACACGGAGACACGGAGACACTGAGACACTGAGACATGGAGACACGGAGACACAGAGACACGGAGACACTGAGACACAGAGACCCAGAGACACTGAGACACTGAGACACTGAGACACAGAGAAACAGAGACACTGAGAAACTGGGACACAGAGACCCAGAGACACTGAGACACGGAGACACGGTGACACGGAGACACTGAGACACTGAGACACGGAGACACGGAGACACAGAGACACAGAGACACAGAGACACTGAGACACTGAGGCACCGGGACACGGAGACACAGAGACACAGAGACACTGAGACACAGAGACACTGAGATACTGGGACACTGAGAGTCCGAGACACTGAGACACGGAGACATTGAGACACGGAGACACAGAGACACAGAGACACTGAGACACTGAGACACTGAGACACAGAGACACAGAGACACTGAGACAAGGAGACACAGAGACACTGAGACACTGAGACACGGAGACACAGAGACACAGAGACACTGAGACACTGAGACACGGAGACACTGAGACACAGAGACACAGAGACACGGAGAAACAGAGTCACAGAGACACTGAGACACTGAGACACGGAGACACGGAGACACTGAGACACTGAGACACAGAGACACAGACACACGGAGACACTGAGACACTGAGACACGGAGGTACGGAGATACAGAGACACTGAGACACTGAGACACTGAGACACGGAGACACGGAGACACAGAGACACTGAGACACGGAGACACAGAGACACCGAGACACCAAGACTCCGAGACTCCGAGACACGGAGACACGGAGACACAAAGACACAGAGACACTGAGACACTGAGACACGGAGAGACTGAGACACAGAGACACTGAGACACGGGGACACGGAGACACAGAGGCACAGAGACACTGAGACGCTGAGGCACGGAGACACAGAGACACTGAGACACTGAGACACTGAGGCACGGAGACACAGAGACACTGAGACACTGAGACACAGAGACCCAGAGACACTGAGACACTGAGACACTGAGACACGGAGACACAGAGACACAGATACACTGAGACACAGAGACACAGAGACCCAGAGACACTGAGACACGGCGACACTGAGACACAGAGACACTAGAACACTGAGACACGGAGACACGGAGACACGGAGACACTGAGACACTGAGACACGGAGACACAGAGACACTGGGACACGGAGACACAGAGACACTGAGACACTGAGACACGGAGACACGGAGACACTGAGACACGGAGACACTGAGACACTGAGACACAGAGACACTGAGACACTGAGACACAGAGACCCAGAGACACTGAGACACCGAGACACCGAGACACTGAGACACTGAGACACGGTGACACGGAGACACAGAGACACAGAGACGCTGAGACGCTGAGACACAGAGACCCAGAGACACTGAGACACGGAGACACGGAGACACTGAGACACTGAGACACTGAGACACTGAGACACGGAGACACGGAGACACAGAGACACTGAGGCACTGAGACACGGAGACACGGAGACACTGAGACTCGGAGACACTGAGAAATGGAGACACGGAGACACACAGACAAAGAGACACTGAGACACTGCGACACCGAGACACCGAGACTCTGAGACACGGAGACACAGAGACACAGAGACACAGAGACACTGAGACACAGAGACACAGAGACACAGAGACACTGAGACACTGAGACACGGAGGCACGGAGACACTGAGACACAGAGACACTGAGACACAGAGACACTGAGACACTTAGACACTGAGAGACTGAGACATGGAGACACTGAGACACTGAGACACAGAGACACAGAGACACTGAGACACAGAGACCCAGAGACACTGAGACACTGAGACACGGAGACACGGAGACACTGAGACACTGAGACACGGAGACACAGAGACACTGAGACACTGAGACACAGAGACACAGAGACACTGAGACACTGAGACACGGAGACACTGAGACACAGAGACACAGAGACATTGAGACACTGAGACACAGAGACCCAGAGACAATGAAACACCGAGACACCGAGACTCAGAGACACTGAGACACTGAGACACGGAGACACGGAGACCCTGAGACACGGAGACACAGAGACGCTGAGACGCTGAGACACTGAGACACAGAGACACTGAGACACGGAGACACGGAGACACTGAGACACTGAGACACGGAGACACGGAGACACGGAGAAACAGAGACACTGAGACACTGAGACACGGAGACACAGAGAAACAGAGACACTGAGACACTGAGACACGGAGACACAGAGACGCAGAGACACTGAGACACGGAGACACTGAGACACTGTGACACTGAGACACAGAGACCCGGAGACACGGAGACACGGAGACACAGAGACACTGAGACACTGAGACACGGAGACACGGAGACACTGAGACACGGAGACACAGAGACACAGAGACGCTGAGACACAGAGACCCAGAGACACTGAGACACGGAGACACGGAGACACGGAGACACTGAGACACGGAGACACTGAGACACTGAGACACTGAGTCTCAGAGACACGGAGACACAGAGACACCGAGACACCGAGTCTCCGAGACACGGTGACACGGAGACGCAGAGACACTGAGACACTGAGACACTGAGACACGGAGACACAGAGACACAGAGACACAGAGACACGGAGACACTGAGACACGGAGGCACGGAGAGACGGAGACACAGAGACTCTGAGAAACTGAGACACGGAGAGACGGAGACACAGAGACACAGAGACACAGAGACACTGAGACACGGAGACACAGAGACACTGAGACACCGAGACACCGAGACTCCGAGACACGGAGACACGGAGACACAGAGACACTGAGAAACTGAGACACGGAGACACAGAGACACAGAGACACTGAGGCACGGAGACACTGAGACACGGAGACACGGAGACACGGAGAGACGGAGACACTGAGACACAGAGACACTGAGACACTGAGACACGGAGACACAGAGACACAGAGACACTGAGACACGGAGACACGGAGACACAGAGACACTGCGACACGGAGACACAGAGACACTGAGACACTGAGACACCGAGACACCGAGACTCCGAGACACGGAGACACAGAGACACAGAGACACTGAGACACTGAGACACGGAGACACGGAGACACTGAGACACGGAGACACGGAGACACTGAGACACGGAGACACAGAGACACTGAGACACTGAGACACGGAGACGCGGAGACGCAGAGACACAGAGACACTGAGACACTGAGGCACGGAGACACGGAGACACGGAGACACAGAGACACCGAGACTCCGAGACACCGATACACGGAGACACAGAGACACAGAGACACTGAGACACTGAGACACGGAGACACAGAGACACAGAGACACTGAGACACGGAGACACGGAGACACAGGGACATAGAGATACTGAGACACTGAGACAATGAGACACGGAGACACAGAGACACTGAGACACTGAGGCACGGAGACACGGAGACACGGAGACACCGAGACTCCGAGACACCGATACACGGAGACACGGAGACACAGAGACACTGAGACACTGAGACACTGAGACACAGAGACACAGAGACACTGAGACACGGAGACACGGAGACACAGGGACATAGAGATACTGAGACACTGAGACAATGAGACACGGAGACACAGAGACACAGAGACACTGAGACACTGAGACACGGAGACACAGAGACAGAGACACTGAAGAACTGAAACACTGAGACACGGAGACACGGAGACACTGAGATACGGAGACACAGAGACACAGAGACACAGAGACACTGAGACACTGAGACGCGGAGACACGGAGACACAGAGACACAGAGACACTGAGACACTGAGACACAGAGACACTGAGACACTGAAACAGTGAGACACGGAGACACGGAGACACAGAGACACAGAGACACTGAGACACGGAGACACGGAGACACAGAGACACAGAGACACTGAGACACGGAGACAAAGAGACACAGAGACACTGAGACACTGAGACACGGAGACACTGAGACACTGAGACACGGAGACACAGAGACACAGAGACACCGAGACACCGAGACACGGAGACACAGAGACACGGAGACACGGAGACACGGAGACACTGAGACACGGAGACACAGGGACACAGAGACACTGAGGCACTGAGACACTGAGACACGGAGACACGGAGACACAGAGACACAGAGACACTGAGACACTGAGACACGGAGATACAGAGACACTGAGACACCGAGACACCGAGACTCTGAGACACGGAGACACGGAGACACAGAGACACAGAGACACTGAGACACGGAGAGACAGAGACACAGAGACACTGAGACACTGAGACACGGAGACACGGAGACACTGAGACACAGAGACACTGAGACACTGAGACACTGTGACACGGAGACACGGAGACACGGAGACACTGAGACACTGTGACACGGAGACACGGAGACACTGAGACACGGAGACACGGAGACACGGAGACACGGAGACACTGAGACGCGGAGACACAGAGACACAGAGACACTGAGACACTGAGACACTGAGACACTGTGACACTGAGACACGGAGACACGGAGACACTGAGACACTGAGACACGGAGACACGGAGACACTGAGACACGGAGACACGGAGACACGGAGACACTGAGACACTGAGACACGGAGACACGGAGTCACTGAGACACGGAGACACAGAGACACAGAGACACTGAGACACCGAGACACCGAGACTCCGAGACACGGAGACACGGAGACACAGAGACACAGAGACTCTGAGACACTGTGACACAGAGACACTGAGACACTGAGACACCGAGACACAGAGACACAGAGACACGGAGACACGGAGACACGGAGACACTGAGACACGGAGACACAGAGACACAGAGACACTGAGACACAGAGACCCAGAGACACTGAGACACTGAGACACGGAGGCACAGAGACACAGAGTCACTGAGACAATGAGACACAGAGACCCAGAGACACGGAGACACGGAGACACGGAGACACTGAGACAAGGAGACACGGAGACACGGAGACATGGAGACACTGAGACAAGGAGACACGGAGACACAGAGACACTGAGACACTGAGACACGGAGACACAGAGACACTGAGACACGGAGACACGGAGACACGGAGACACTGAGACACTAAGAAGCAGAGACACTGAGACACTGAGACACGGAGACACGGAGACACTGAGACACAGAGACACTGAGACACTGAGACACGGAGACACGGAGACACTGAGACACGGAGACACGGAGACACAGAGACACTGAGACACTGAGACACTGAGACACGGATACACAGAGACACTGAGACACTGAGACACTGAGACCCAGAGACACGGAGACACGGAGACACAGAGACACAGAGACACTGAGACACGGAGACACAGAGACACAGAGACACTGAGACACTGAGACACTGAGATACTGAGACACGGAGACACAGAGACACTGAGACACGGAGACACAGAGACACAGAGACACTGAGACACTGAGACACCGAGACACCGAGACTCCGAGACACGGAGACACGGAGACACAGAGACACAGAGACACTGAGACACGGAGACACGGAGACACTGAGACACTGAGACACGGAGAAACTGAGACACTGAGACACTGAGACACTGAGACACGGAGACACGGAGACACTGAGACACTGAGACACAGAGACACTGATACACTGAGACACAGAGGCCCAGAAACACTGAGACACTGAGACACTGAGACACGGAGACACAGAGACACTGAGACACTGAGATCCAGAGACCCAGTGACACGGAGGCACAGAGACACAGAGGCACAGAGGCACAGAGACACTGAGACACTGAGACACAGAGACCCAGAGACACGGAGACACAGAAACACTGAGACACGGAGACACAGAGACACAGCGACACTGAGACACAGAGACACGGAGTCACGGAGACACAGAGACACTGAGACACTGAGACTCGGAGACACAGAGACACTGAGACACTGAGACACGGAGACACAGAGACACTGAGACACTGAGACACAGAGACACAGAGGCACTGAGTCACTGAGATACTGAGACACTGAGACACAGAGACCCTGAGACACTGAGACACGGAGACACGGTGACACGGAGACACTGAGACACTGAGACACGGAGACACAGAGACACAGGGACACTGAGACACAGAGACACAGAGACACTGAGACACTGAGACCCAGAGACCCAGAGACACTGAGACACTGAGGCACTGAGACACAGAGACCCAGAGACACTGAGACACGGAGACACGGTGACACGGAGTGACTGAGACACTGAGACACTGAGACACGGAGACACAGAGACACAGAGACACTGAGACACAGAGACACAGAGACACTGAGACACTGAGATATTGAGACACGGAGACACAGAGACACTGAGACACGGAGACACAGAGGCACAGAGACACTGAGACACTGAGACACCGAGACTCCGAGACACGGAGACACGGAGACACTGAGACACGGAGACACGGAGACACTGAGACACTGAGACACGGAGACACTGAGACACTGAGACACTGAGACACAGAGAAACTGAGACACTGAGACACTGAGACACAGAGGCCCAGAGACACTGAGACACTGAGACACTGAGACACGGAGACACAGAGACACTGAGACACTGAGACCCAGAGACCCAGTGACACTGAGACACGGAGACACAGAGACACAGAGGCACAGAGGCACAGAGACACTGAGACACAGAGACCCAGAGACACGGAGACACAGAGACACAGAGACACTGAGACACTGAGACACGGAGACACAGAGACACAGCGACACTGAGAAACTGAGACACGGAGTCACGGAGACACAGAGACACTGAGACACGGAGACACAGAGACACTGAGACACTGAGACACGGAGACACAGAGACACTGAGACACTGAAACACAGAGACCCACCGACACTGAGACACAGAGACACTGAGACACGGAGACACAGAGACACAGAGACACAGAGACACTGAGACACTGAGACACAGAGACCCTGAGACACGGAGACACGGAGAAACGGAGACACTGAGACACGGAGACACGGAAACACAGAGACACGGAGACACTGAGACACTGAGACACGGAGACATTGAGACACGGAGACACGGAGACACTGAGACACTGAGACACGGAGACAAAGAGACACAGAGACACTGAGACACTGAGACACGGAGACACAGAGACACAGAGACACTGAGACAAGGAGACACAGAGACACTGAGACACTGAGACACGGAGACACAGAGACACTGAGACACTGAGACACTGAGACACGGAGACACAGGGACACTGAGACACAGAGACACAGAGACACTGAGACACTGAGACCCAGAGACCCAGAGACACTGAGACACTGAGACACTGAGACACAGAGACCCAGAGATACTGAGACACGGAGACACGGTGACACGGAGTCACTGAGACACTGAGACACTGAGACACGGAGACACAGAGACACAGAGACACAGAGACACTGTGACACAGAGACACAGAGACACTGAGACACTGAGACACGGAGACACAGAGACACAGAGACACTGAGACACAGAGACACTGAGACACTGAGACACGGAGACACGGAGTCACTGAGACACTGAGACACGGAGACACAGAGACACTGAGACACTGTGACACTGAGTCACGGAGACACAGAGACACTGTGACACTGAGACACTGAGACACAGAGACCCAGAGACACTGAGACACGGAGACACGGAGACACAGAGACACTGAGACACTGAGACACAGAGACACAGAGACACTGAGACAGTGAGATATTGAGACACGGAGACACAGAGACACTGAGACACGGAGACACAGAGGCACAGAGACACTGAGACACTGAGACACCGAGACACCGAGACTCCGAGACACGGAGACACGGAGACACTGAGACACGGAGACACGGAGACACAGAGACACTGAGACACGGAGACACGGAGACACGGAGACACTGAGACACGGAGACACTGATACACTGAGACACTGAGACACTGAGACACAGAGACACAGAGACACTGAGACACAGAGGCCCAGAGACACTGAGACACTGAGACACGGAGACACAGAGACACTGAGACACTGAGACCCAGAGACCCAGTGACACTGAGACACTCAGACACAGAGACACAGAGGCACAGAGGCACAGAGACACTGAGACACAGAGACCCAGAGACACGGAGATACAGAGACACAGAGACACTGAGACACTGAGACACTGAGACACGGAGACACAGAGACACAGCGACACTGAGAAACTGAGACAAGGAGTCACGGAGACACAGAGACACTGAGACACGGAGACACAGAGACACTGAGACACTGAGACACTGAGACACGGAGACAGAGAGACACTGAGACACTGAGACACAGAGACCCACAGACACTGAGACACTGTGACACTGAGACAAGGAGACACAGAGACACAGAGACACTGAGACACAGAGACACAGAGACACTGAGACACGGAGACACAGAGGCACAGAGACACTGAGACACTGAGACACCGAGACACCGAGACTCCGAGACACGGAGACACGGAGACACAGAGACACTGAGACACGGAGACACGGAGACACTGAGACACGGAGACACGGAGACACTGAGACACTGAGACACGGAGACACTGAGACACTGAGACACAGAGAAACTGAGACACTGAGACACTGAGACACAGAGGCCCAGAGACACTGAGACACTGAGACACTGAGACACAGAGACCCTGAGACACGGAGACACGGAGAAACGGAGACACTGAGACACGGAGACACGGAAACACAGAGACACGGAGACACTGAGACACTGAGACACGGAGACATTGAGACACGGAGACACGGAGACACTGAGACACTGAGACACGGAGACACGGAGACAAAGAGACACAGAGACACTGAGACACTGAGACACGGAGACACAGAGACACAGAGACACTGAGACAAGGAGACACAGAGACACTGAGACACTGAGACACGGAGACACAGAGACACTGAGACACTGAGACACTGAGACACGGAGACACAGGGACACTGAGACACAGAGACACAGAGACACTGAGACACTGAGACCCAGAGACCCAGAGACACTGAGACACTGAGACACTGAGACACAGAGACCCAGAGATACTGAGACACGGAGACACGGTGACACGGAGTCACTGAGACACTGAGACACTGTGACACGGAGACACAGAGACACAGAGACACAGAGACACTGTGACACAGAGACACAGAGACACTGAGACACTGAGACACGGAGACACAGAGACACAGAGACACTGAGACACAGAGACACTGAGACACTGAGACACGGAGACACGGAGTCACTGAGACACTGAGACACGGAGACACAGAGACACTGAGACACTGTGACACTGAGTCACGGAGACACAGAGACACTGTGACACTGAGACACTGAGACACAGAGACCCAGAGACACTGAGACACGGAGACACGGAGACACAGAGACACAGAGACACTGAGACACTGAGACACAGAGACACAGAGACACTGAGACAGTGAGATATTGAGACACGGAGACACTGAGACACTGAGACACGGAGACACAGAGGCACAGAGACACTGAGACACTGAGACACCGAGACACCGAGACTCCGAGACACGGAGACACGGAGACACTGAGACACGGAGACACGGAGACACGGAGACACAGAGGCACGGAGACACTGAGACACTGAGACACCGAGACACCGAGACTCCGAGACACGGAGACACGGAGACACTGAGACACGGAGACACGGAGACACGGAGACACGGAGACACGGAGACACGGAGACACTGAGACACGGAGACACTGATACACTGAGACACTGAGACACTGAGACACAGAGACACAGAGACACTGAGACACAGAGGCCCAGAGACACTGAGACACTGAGACACGGAGACACAGAGACACTGAGACACTGAGACCCAGAGACCCAGTGACACTGAGACACTCAGACACAGAGACACAGAGGCACAGAGGCACAGAGACACTGAGACACAGAGACCCAGAGACACGGAGATACAGAGACACAGAGACACTGAGACACTGAGACAGTGAGATATTGAGACACGGAGACACTGAGACACTGAGACACGGAGACACAGAGGCACAGAGACACTGAGACACTGAGACACCGAGACACCGAGACTCCGAGACACGGAGACACGGAGACACTGAGACACGGAGACACGGAGACACGGAGACACGGAGACACGGAGACACGGAGACACTGAGACACGGAGACACTGATACACTGAGACACTGAGACACTGAGACACAGAGACACAGAGACACTGAGACACAGAGGCCCAGAGACACTGAGACACTGAGACACGGAGACACAGAGACACTGAGACACTGAGACCCAGAGACCCAGTGACACTGAGACACTCAGACACAGAGACACAGAGGCACAGAGGCACAGAGACACTGAGACACAGAGACCCAGAGACACGGAGATACAGAGACACAGAGACACTGAGACACTGAGACACTGAGACACGGAGACACAGAGACACAGCGACACTGAGAAACTGAGACAAGGAGTCACGGAGACACAGAGACACTGAGACACGGAGACACAGAGACACTGAGACACTGAGACACTGAGACACGGAGACAGAGAGACACTGAGACACTGAGACACAGAGACCCACAGACACTGAGACACTGTGACACTGAGACAAGGAGACACAGAGACACAGAGACACTGAGACACAGAGACACAGAGACACTGAGAAACTGAGACACGGAGACCCGGAGACACTGAGACACGGAGACACGGTGACACGGAGACACTGAGACACTGAGACACTGAGACACTGAGACACGGAGACCCGGAGACACAGTGACACAGAGACACTGAGACACAGAGACACAGAGACACTGAGACACTGAGACACGGTGACACGGAGTCACTGAGACACTGAGACACTGAGACACGGAGACACAGAGACACAGAGACACAGAGACACTGTGACACAGAGACACAGAGACACTGAGACACTGAGACACGGAGACAGAGAGACACAGAGACACTGAGACACAGAGACACTGAGACACTGAGACACGGAGACACGGAGTCACTGAGACACTGAGACACGGAGACACAGAGACACTGAGACACTGTGACACTGAGTCACGGAGACACAGAGACACTGTGACACTGAGACACTGAGACACAGAGACCCAGAGACACTGAGACACGGAGACACGGAGACACAGAGACACAGAGACACTGAGACACGGAGACACAGAGACACAGAGACACTGAGACAGTGAGATATTGAGACACGGAGACACAGAGACACTGAGACACGGAGACACAGAGGCACAGAGACACTGAGACACCGAGACACCGAGACTCCGAGACACGGAGACACGGAGACACTGAGACACGGAGACACGGAGACACAGAGACACTGAGACACGGAGACACGGAGACACGGAGACACTGAGACACTGAGACACTGAGACACGGAGACACTGATACACTGAGACACTGAGACACTGAGACACAGAGACACAGAGACACTGAGACACAGAGGCCCAGAGACACTGAGACACTGAGACACGGAGACACAGAGACACTGAGACACAGAGACCCAGAGACCCAGTGACACTGAGACACTGAGACACAGAGACACAGAGGCACAGAGGCACAGAGACACTGAGACACAGAGACCCAGAGACACGGAGACACAGAGACACAGAGACACTGAGACACTGAGACACTGAGACACGGAGACACGGAGACACGGAGACACTGAGACATGGAGACACGGAGACACAGAGACACGGAGACACAGAGACCCAGAGACGCTGAGACACTGTGACACTGAGACACAGAGACACAGAGACACTGAGAAACTGAGACACGGAGACCCGGAGACACTGAGACACGGAGACACGGTGACACGGAGACACTGAGACACTGAGACACTGAGACACTGAGACACGGCGACACGGAGACACAGTGACACAGAGACACTGAGACACAGAGACACAGAGACACTGAGACACTGAGACACGGTGACACGGAGTCACTGAGACACTGAGACACTGAGACACGGAGACACAGAGACACAGAGACACAGAGACACTGTGACACAGAGACACAGAGACACTGAGACACTGAGACACGGAGACACAGAGACACAGAGACACTGAGACACAGAGACACTGAGACACTGAGACACGGAGACACGGAGTCACTGAGACACTGAGACACGGAGACACAGAGACACTGAGACACTGTGACACTGAGTCACGGAGACACAGAGACACTGTGACACTGAGACACTGAGACACAGAGACCCAGAGACACTGAGACACGGAGACACAGAGACACAGAGACACAGAGACACTGAGACACGGAGACACAGAGACACTGAGACAGTGAGATATTGAGACACGGAGACACAGAGACACTGAGACACGGAGACACAGAGGCACAGAGACACTGAGACACTGAGACACCGAGACACCGAGACTCCGAGACACGGAGACACGGAGACACTGAGACACGGAGACACGGAGACACAGAGACACTGAGACACGGAGACACGGAGACACTGAGACACTGAGACACTGAGACACGGAGACACTGATACACTGAGACACTGAGACACTGAGACACAGAGACACTGAGACACAGAGGCCCAGAGACACTGAGACACTGAGACACGGAGACACAGAGACACTGAGACACTGAGACCCAGAGACCCAGTGACACTGAGACACTGAGACACAGAGACACAGAGGCACAGAGGCACAGAGACACTGAGACACAGAGACCCAGAGACACGGAGACACAGAGACACAGAGACACTGAGACACTGAGACACGGAGACACAGAGACACTGAGACACTGAGACACTGAGACACGGTGACAGAGAGACACTGAGACACTGAGACACAGAGACCCACAGACACTGAGACACTGAGACACTGAGACAAGGAGACACAGATACACAGAGACACTGAGACACTGAGACACGGAGACACAGGGACACTGAGACACAGAGACACAGAGACACTGAGACACTGAGGCACTGAGACCCAGAGACACTGAGACACTGAGACACAGAGACCCAGAGACACTGAGACACGGAGACACGGTGACACGGAGTCACTGAGACACTGAGACACTGAGACACGGAGACACAGAGACACAGAGACACTGAGACACTGAGACACGGAGACACAGAGACACTGAGACACGGAGACACGGAGACACTGAGACACTGAGACATGGAGACACGGAGACACAGAGACACGGAGACACAGAGACCCAGAGACACTGAGACACTGAGACACTGAGACACAGAGACACTGAGAAACTGAGACACGGAGACCCGGAGACACTGAGACACGGAGACACGGTGACACGGAGACACTGAGACACTGAGACACTGAGACACGGAGACACGGAGACACTGAGACACTGAGACACGGAGACACAGAGACACAGGGACACTGAGACACAGAGACACAGAGACACTGAGACACTGAGACACTGAGACCCAGAGACCCAGAGACACTGAGACACTGAGGCACTGAGACACAGAGACCCAGAGACACTGAGACACGGAGACACGGTGACACGGAGTGACTGAGACACTGAGACACTGAGACACGGAGACACAGAGACACAGAGACACTGAGACACAGAGACACAGAGACACTGAGACACTGAGATATTGAGACACGGAGACACAGAGACACTGAGACACGGAGACACAGAGGCACAGAGACACTGAGACACTGAGACACCGAGACACCGAGACTCCGAGACACGGAGACACGGAGACACAGAGACACTGAGACACGGAGACACGGAGACACTGAGACACGGAGACACGGAGACACTGAGACACTGAGACACTGAGACACTGAGACACTGAGACACAGAGAAACTGAGACACTGAGACACTGAGACACAGAGGCCCAGAGACACTGAGACACTGAGACACTGAGACACGGAGACACAGAGACACTGAGACACTGAGACCCAGAGACCCAGTGACACTGAGACACGGAGACACAGAGACACAGAGGCACAGAGGCACAGAGACACTGAGACACAGAGACCCAGAGACACGGAGACACAGAGACACAGAGACACTGAGACACAGAGACACGGAGACACAGAGACACAGCGACACTGAGAAACTGAGACACGGAGTCACGGAGACACAGAGACACTGAGACACGGAGACACAGAGACACTGAGACACTGAGACACGGAGACACAGAGACACTGAGACACTGAAACACAGAGACCCACCGACACTGAGACACAGAGACACTGAGACACGGAGACACAGAGACACAGAGACACAGAGACACTGAGACACTGAGACACAGAGACCCTGAGACACGGAGACACGGAGAAACGGAGACACTGAGACACGGAGACACGGAAACACAGAGACACGGAGACACTGAGACACTGAGACACGGAGACATTGAGACACGGAGACACGGAGACACTGAGACACTGAGACACGGAGACACGGAGACAAAGAGACACAGAGACACTGAGACACTGAGACACGGAGACACAGAGACACAGAGACACTGAGACAAGGAGACACAGAGACACTGAGACACTGAGACACGGAGACACAGAGACACTGAGACACTGAGACACGGAGACACAGGGACACTGAGACACAGAGACACAGAGACACTGAGACACTGAGACCCAGAGACCCAGAGACACTGAGACACTGAGACACTGAGACACAGAGACCCAGAGATACTGAGACACGGAGACACGGTGACACGGAGTCACTGAGACACTGAGACACTGAGACACGGAGACACAGAGACACAGAGACACAGAGACACTGTGACACAGAGACACAGAGACACTGAGACACTGAGACACGGAGACACAGAGACACAGAGACACTGAGACACAGAGACACTGAGACACTGAGACACGGAGACACGGAGTCACTGAGACACTGAGACACGGAGACACAGAGACACTGAGACACTGTGACACTGAGTCACGGAGACACAGAGACACTGTGACACTGAGACACTGAGACACAGAGACCCAGAGACACTGAGACACGGAGACACGGAGACACAGAGACACTGAGACACTGAGACACAGAGACACAGAGACACTGAGACAGTGAGATATTGAGACACGGAGACACTGAGACACTGAGACACGGAGACACAGAGGCACAGAGACACTGAGACACTGAGACACCGAGACACCGAGACTCCGAGACACGGAGACACGGAGACACTGAGACACGGAGACACGGAGACACGGAGACACTGAGACACGGATACACTGATACACTGAGACACTGAGACACTGAGACACAGAGACACAGAGACACTGAGACACAGAGGCCCAGAGACACTGAGACACTGAGACACGGAGACACAGAGACACTGAGACACTGAGACCCAGAGACCCAGTGACACTGAGACACTCAGACACAGAGACACAGAGGCACAGAGGCACAGAGACATTGAGACACAGAGACCCAGAGACACGGAGATACAGAGACACAGAGACACTGAGACACTGAGACACTGAGACACGGAGACACAGAGACACAGCGACACTGAGAAACTGAGACAAGGAGTCACGGAGACACAGAGACACTGAGACACGGAGACACAGAGACACTGAGACACTGAGACACTGAGACACGGAGACAGAGAGACACTGAGACACTGAGACACAGAGACCCACAGACACTGAGACACTGTGACACTGAGACAAGGAGACACAGAGACACAGAGACACTGAGACACAGAGACACAGAGACACTGAGACACGGAGACACAGAGGCACAGAGACACTGAGACACTGAGACACCGAGACACCGAGACTCCGAGACACGGAGACACGGAGACACAGAGACACTGAGACACGGAGACACGGAGACACTGAGACACGGAGACACGGAGACACTGAGACACTGAGACACGGAGACACTGAGACACTGAGACACTGAGACACAGAGAAACTGAGACACTGAGACACTGAGACACAGAGGCCCAGAGACACTGAGACACTGAGACACTGAGACACGGAGACACAGAGACACTGAGACACTGAGACCCAGAGACCCAGTGACACTGAGACACGGAGACACAGAGACACAGAGGCACAGAGGCACAGAGACACTGAGACACAGAGACCCAGAGACACGGAGACACAGAGACACAGAGACACTGAGACACTGAGACACGGAGACACAGAGACACAGCGACACTGAGAAACTGAGACACGGAGTCACGGAGACACAGAGACACTGAGACACGGAGACACAGAGACACTGAGACACTGAGACACGGAGACACAGAGACACTGAGACACTGAAACACAGAGACCCACCGACACTGAGACACAGAGACACTGAGACACGGAGACACAGAGACACAGAGACACTGAGACACTGAGACACAGAGACCCTGAGACACGGAGACACGGAGAAACGGAGACACTGAGACACGGAGACACGGAAACACAGAGACACGGAGACACTGAGACACTGAGACACGGAGACATTGAGACACGGAGACATGGAGACACTGAGACACTGAGACACGGAGACACGGAGACAAAGAGACACAGAGACACTGAGACACTGAGACACGGAGACACAGAGACACAGAGACACTGAGACAAGGAGACACAGAGACACTGAGACACTGAGACACGGAGACACAGAGACACTGAGACACTGAGACACTGAGACACGGAGACACAGGGACACTGAGACACAGAGACACAGAGACACTGAGACACTGAGACCCAGAGACCCAGAGACACTGAGACACTGAGACACTGAGACCCAGAGATACTGAGACACGGAGACACGGTGACACGGAGTCACTGAGACACTGAGACACTGTGACACGGAGACACAGAGACACAGAGACACAGAGACACTGTGACACAGAGACACAGAGACACTGAGACACTGAGACACGGAGACACAGAGACACAGAGACACTGAGACACAGAGACACTGAGACACTGAGACACGGAGACACGGAGTCACTGAGACACTGAGACACGGAGACACAGAGACACTGAGACACTGTGACACTGAGTCACGGAGACACAGAGACACTGTGACACTGAGACACTGAGACACAGAGACCCAGAGACACTGAGACACGGAGACACTGAGACACAGAGACACAGAGACACTGAGACAGTGAGATATTGAGACACGGAGACACTGAGACACTGAGACACGGAGACACAGAGGCACAGAGACACTGAGACACTGAGACACCGAGACACCAAGACTCCGAGACACGGAGACACGGAGACACTGAGACACGGAGACACGGAGACACAGAGACACGGAGACACTGAGACACGGAGACACTGATACACTGAGACACTGAGACACTGAGACACAGAGACACAGAGACACTGAGACACAGAGGCCCAGAGACACTGAGACACTGAGACACGGAGACACAGAGACACTGAGACACTGAGACCCAGAGACCCAGTGACACTGAGACACTCAGACACAGAGACACAGAGGCACAGAGGCACAGAGACACTGAGACACAGAGACCCAGAGACACGGAGATACAGAGACACAGAGACACTGAGACACTGAGACACTGAGACACGGAGACACAGAGACACAGCGACACTGAGAAACTGAGACAAGGAGTCACGGAGACACAGAGACACTGAGACACGGAGACACAGAGACACTGAGACACTGAGACACTGAGACACGGAGACAGAGAGACACTGAGACACTGAGACACAGAGACCCACAGACACTGAGACACTGTGACACTGAGACAAGGAGACACAGAGACACAGAGACACTGAGACACAGAGACACAGAGACACAGAGACACTGAGAAACTGAGACACGGAGACCCGGAGACACTGAGACACGGAGACACGGTGACACGGAGACACTGAGACACTGAGACACTGAGACACTGAGACACGGAGACACGGAGACACAGTGACACAGAGACACTGAGACACAGAGACACAGAGACACTGAGACACTGAGACACGGTGACACGGAGTCACTGAGACACTGAGACACTGAGACACGGAGACACAGAGACACAGAGACACAGAGACACTGTGACACAGAGACACAGAGACACTGAGACACTGAGACACGGAGACAGAGAGACACAGAGACACTGAGACACAGAGACACTGAGACACTGAGACACGGAGACACGGAGTCACTGAGACACTGAGACACGGAGACACAGAGACACTGAGACACTGTGACACTGAGTCACGGAGACACAGAGACACTGTGACACTGAGACACTGAGACACAGAGACCCAGAGACACTGAGACACGGAGACACGGAGACACAGAGACACAGAGACACTGAGACACGGAGACACAGAGACACAGAGACACTGAGACAGTGAGATATTGAGACACGGAGACACAGAGACACTGAGACACGGAGACACAGAGGCACAGAGACACTGAGACACCGAGACACCGAGACTCCGAGACACGGAGACACGGAGACACTGAGACACGGAGACACGGAGACACAGAGACACTGAGACACGGAGACACGGAGACACGGAGACACTGAGACACTGAGACACTGAGACACGGAGACACTGATACACTGAGACACTGAGACACTGAGACACAGAGACACAGAGACACTGAGACACAGAGGCCCAGAGACACTGAGACACTGAGACACGGAGACACAGAGACACTGAGACACTGAGACCCAGAGACCCAGTGACACTGAGACACTGAGACACAGAGACACAGAGGCACAGAGGCACAGAGACACAGAGACCCAGAGACACTGAGACACTGTGACACTGAGACACAGAGACACAGAGACACTGAGAAACTGAGACACGGAGACCCGGAGACACTGAGACACGGAGACACGGTGACACGGAGACACTGAGACACTGAGACACTGAGACACTGAGACACGGCGACACGGAGACACAGTGACACAGAGACACTGAGACACAGAGACACAGAGACACTGAGACACTGAGACACGGTGACACGGAGTCACTGAGACACTGAGACACTGAGACACGGAGACACAGAGACACAGAGACACAGAGACACTGTGACACAGAGACACAGAGACACTGAGACACTGAGACACGGAGACACAGAGACACAGAGACACTGAGACACAGAGACACTGAGACACTGAGACACGGAGACACGGAGTCACTGAGACACTGAGACACGGAGACACAGAGACACTGAGACACTGTGACACTGAGTCACGGAGACACAGAGACACTGTGACACTGAGACACTGAGACACAGAGACCCAGAGACACTGAGACACGGAGACACAGAGACACAGAGACACAGAGACACTGAGACACGGAGACACAGAGACACAGAGACACTGAGACAGTGAGATATTGAGACACGGAGACACAGAGACACTGAGACACGGAGACACAGAGGCACAGAGACACTGAGACACTGAGACACCGAGAAACCGAGACTCCGAGACACGGAGACACGGAGACACGGAGACACTGAGACACGGAGACACGGAGACACAGAGACACTGAGACACGGAGACACGGAGACACTGAGACACTGAGACACTGAGACACGGAGACACTGATACACTGAGACACTGAGACACTGAGACACAGAGACACAGAGACACTGAGACACAGAGGCCCAGAGACACTGAGACACTGAGACACGGAGACACAGAGACACTGAGACACTGAGACCCAGAGACCCAGTGACACTGAGACACTGAGACACAGAGACACAGAGGCACAGAGGCACAGAGACACTGAGACACAGAGACCCAGAGACACGGAGACACAGAGACACAGAGACACTGAGACACTGAGACACGGAGACACAGAGACACTGAGACACTGAGACACTGAGACACTGAGACACGGAGACAGAGAGACACTGAGACACTGAGACACAGAGACCCACAGACACTGAGACACTGAGACACTGAGACAAGGAGACACAGATACACAGAGACACTGAGAAACTGAGACACGGAGACACAGGGACACTGAGACACAGAGACACAGAGACACTGAGACACTGAGGCACTGAGACCCAGAGACACTGAGACACTGAGACACTGAGACACAGAGACCCAGAGACACTGAGACACGGAGACACGGTGACACGGAGTCACTGAGACACTGAGACACTGAGACACGGAGACACAGAGACACAGTGACACTGAGACACTGAGACACGGAGACACTGAGACACGGAGACACGGAGACACTGAGACACTGAGACATGGAGACACGGAGACACAGAGACACGGAGACACAGAGACCCAGAGACACTGAGACACTGAGACACTGAGACACAGAGACACAGAGACACTGAGAAACTGAGACACGGAGACCCGGAGACACTGAGACACGGAGACACGGTGACACGGAGACACTGAGACACTGAGACACTGAGACACGGAGACACGGAGACACAGAGACACAGAGACACTGAGACACAGAGACACAGAGACACTGAGACACCGAGACTCCGAGACACTGAGACACAGAGACATTGAGACACGGAGACACTGAGACACTGAGACACTGAGGCACCGGGACACGGAGACACAGAGATACAGAGACACTGAGACACAGAGACACAGAGACACTGAGATACTGGGACACCGAGAGTCCGAGACACTGAGACACGGAGACATTGAGACACGGAGACACAGAGACACAGAGACACTGAGACACTGAGACACTGAGACACGGAGACACAGAGACACTGAGACAAGGAGACACAGAGACACTGAGACACTGAGACACGGAGACACAGAGACACAGAGACACTGAGACACTGAGACACGGAGACACTGAGACACAGAGACACAGAGACACGGAGACACAGAGTCACAGAGACACTGAGACACTGAGACACGGAGACACGGA
The DNA here is from genome assembly GCF_965287045.1 of Carcharhinus amblyrhynchos. NCBI lineage: Eukaryota > Metazoa > Chordata > Chondrichthyes > Carcharhiniformes > Carcharhinidae > Carcharhinus > Carcharhinus amblyrhynchos. Next base: position 1,269,772 of record NW_027649800.1, read on the forward strand.
GACACTGAGACACAGAGACACTGAGACATTGAGACACAGAGACACTGAGACACTGAAACAGTGAGACACGGAGACACGGAGACACAGAGACACTGAGACACGGAGACACGGAGACACAGAGACACAGAGACACTGAGACACGGAGACACGGAGACACAGAGACACTGAGACACGGAGACACTGAGACACTGAGACATCGAGACACCGAGACTCCGAGACTCCGAGACTCCGAGACACGGAGACACGGAGACACAGAGACACTGAGACACAGAGACACGGAGAGACTGAGACACAGAGACACTGAGACACTGAGACACGGGGACACGGAGACACAGAGACACAGAGACACTGAGACACTGAGGCACGGAGACACAGAGACACTGAGACACTGAGACACTGAGGCACGGAGACACAGAGACACTGAGACACTGAGACACAGAGGTACGGAGATACAGAGACACTGAGACACTGAGACACTGAGACACAGAGGTACGGAGATACAGAGACACTGAGACACTGAGACACTGAGACACGGAGACACGGAGACACAGAGACACTGAGACACGGACACAGAGACACTGAGACACCGAGACTCCGAGACTCCGAGACACGGAGACACGGAGACACAGAGACACAGAGACACTGAGACACTGAGACACGGAGAGACTGAGACACAGAGACACTGAGACACTGAGACACGGGGACACGGAGACACAGAGACACAGAGACACTGAGACACTGAGGCACGGAGACACAGAGACACTGAGACACTGAGACACTGAGACACTGAGACACGGAGGTACGGAGATACAGAGACACTGAGACACTGAGACACTGAGACACGGAGACACGGAGACACAGAGACACTGAGACACGGAGACACAGAGACACTGAGACACCGAGACACCGAGACTCCGAGACTCCGAGACACGGAGACACGGAGACACAGAGACACAGAGACACTGAGACACTGAGACACGGAGAGACTGAGACACAGAGACACTGAGACACTGAGACACGGGGACACGGAGACACAGAGACACAGAGACACTGAGACACTGAGGCACGGAGACACAGAGACACTGAGACACTGAGACACTGAGGCAGGGAGACACAGAGACACTGAGACACTGAGACACAGAGACCCTGAGACACTGAGACACTGAGACACTGAGACACGGAGACACAGAGACACAGATACACTGAGACACAGAGACACAGAGACCCAGAGACACTGAGACACGGCGACACTGAGACACAGAGACACTAGAACACTGAGACACAGAGACACGGAGACACGGTGACACTGAGACACTGAGACACGGAGACACAGAGACACTGAGACACGGAGACACAGAGACACTGAGACACTGAGACACGGAGACACGGAGACACTGAGACACTGAGACACTGAGACACAGAGACCCAGAGACACCGAGACACCGAGACTCCGAGACACTGAGACACTGAGACACGGTGACACGGAGACGCAGAGACACAGAGACGCTGAGACGCTGAGACACTGAGACACAGAGACCCAGAGACACTGAGACATGGAGACACGGAGACACTGAGACACTGAGACACTGAGACACGGAGACACGGAGACACGGAGACACAGAGACACTGAGGCACTGAGACACGGAGACACGGAGACACTGAGACTCGGAGACACTGAGAAATGGAGACACGGAGACACACAGACAAAGAGACACTGAGACACTGCGACACCGAGACACGGAGACACGGAGACACAGAGACACCGAGACTCCGAGACACCGATACACGGAGACACGGAGACACTGAGACACAGAGACACTGAGACACTGAGACACGGAGACACAGAGACACAGAGACACTGAGACACGGAGACACGGAGACATAGAGATACTGAGACACTGAGACAATGAGACACGGAGACACAGAGACACTGAGACACAGAGACACAGAGACACTGAGACACTGAGACACTGAGACACGGAGACACAGAGACACCGAGACTCCGAGACACCGATACACGGAGACACGGAGACACAGAGACACAGAGACACTGAGACACAGAGACACTGGGACACGGAGACACGGAGACACTGAGACACTGAGACGCAGAGACCCTGAGACATGGAGACACTGAGACACTGAGACACAGAGACACAGAGACACTGAGACACAGAGACCCAGAGACACTGAGACACTGAGACACGGAGACACGGAGACACTGAGACACGGAGACACAGAGACACAGATACACTGAGACACTGAGACACAGAGACACAGAGACACTGAGACACGGAGACACTGAGACACAGAGACACAGAGACACTGAGACACTGAGACCCAGAGACAATGAAACACCGAGACACCGAGACACAGAGACACTGAGACACTGAGACACGGAGACACGGAGACACTGAGACACGGAGACACAGAGACACTGTGACACGGAGACACGGAGACACGGAGACACAGAGACACCGAGACTCCGAGACACCGATACACGGAGACACGGAGACACTGAGACACAGAGACACTGAGACACTGAGACACGGAGACACAGAGACACAGAGACACTGAGACACGGAGACACGGAGACATAGAGATACTGAGACACTGAGACAATGAGACACGGAGACACAGAGACACTGAGACACTGAGGCACGGAGACACGGAGACACGGAGACACCGAGACTCCGAGACACCGATACACGGAGACACGGAGACACAGAGACACAGAGACACTGAGACACTGAGACACGGAGACACAGAGACACAGAGACACTGAGACACGGAGACACAGAGACACAGAGACACTGAAGCACTGAAACACTGAGACACGGAGACACGGAGACACTGAGACACGGAGACACAGAGACACAGAGACACAGAGACACTGAGACACTGAGACGCGGAGACACGGAGACACAGAGACACAGAGACACTGAGACACTGAGACACAGAGACACTGAGACACTGAAACAGTGAGACACGGAGACACGGAGACACAGAGACACTGAGACACGGCGACACGGAGACACAGAGACACAGAGACACTGAGACACGGAGACACAGAGACACAGAGACACTGAGACACTGAGACACGGAGACACAGAGACACAGAGACACTGAAGCACTGAAACACTGAGACACGGAGACACGGAGACACAGAGACACAGAGACACAGAGACACTGAGACACGGAGACACTGAGACACGGAGACACGGAGACACAGAGACACTGAGACACTGAGAAGCAGAGACCCAGAGACACTGAGACACTGAGACACTGAGACACGGAGACCCAGAAACACTGAGACACCGAGACACAGAGACACAGAGGCACAGAGGCACAGAGAAACTGAGACACTGAGACACAGAGACCCAGAGACACTGAGACACGGAGACACAGAGACACAGAGACACTGAGACACAGAGGCACGGCGACACTGAGACACTGAGACACAGAGACCCAGAGACACTGAGACACTGAGACACAGAGACACAGAGACACAGAGACACGGTGACACGGAGACACTGAGACACTGAGACACTGAGACACGGAGACACAAAGACACAGAGACACTGAGACACAGAGACACAGAGACACTGAGACACTGAGACACGGAGACACGGAGTCACTGAGACACTGAGACACGGAGACACGGAGACACTGAGACACTGAGACACTGAGACACTGAGGCACGGAGACACAGAGACCCTGTGACACTGAGACACTGAGACACAGAGGCCCAGAGACACTGAGACACGGAGACACGGAGACACGGAGACACTGAGACGCGGAGACACGGAGACACAGAGACACAGAGACACTGAGACATTGAGACACAGAGACACTGAGACACTGAAACAGTGAGACACGGAGACACGGAGACACAGAGACACAGAGACACTGAGACACTGAGACACGGAGACACGGAGACACAGAGACACAGAGACACTGAGACACGGAGACACGGAGACACAGAGACACTGAGACACTGAGACACGGAGACACTGAGACACGGAGACACAGAGACACAGAGACACCGAGACACCGAGACACAGAGACACGGAGACACGGAGACACTGAGATTCGGAGACACGGAGACACGGAGACACTGAGACACTGAGACACGGACACACGGAGAAACAGGGACACAGAGACACTGAGGCACTGAGACACTGAGACACGGAGACACAGAGACACTGAGACACTGAGACATTGAGACACGGAGACACTGAGACACGGAGATACAGAGATACTGAGACACCGAGACACCGAGACTCTGAGACACGGAGACACGGAGACACAGAGACACAGAGACACTGAGACACTGAGACACGGAGAGACAGAGACACAGAGACACTGAGACACTGAGACACGGAGACACTGAGACACAGAGACACTGAGACACTGAGACACTGAGGCACGGAGACACAGAGACACTGAGACACTGAGACACGGAGACACGGAGACACGGAGACACTGAGACACTGAGACACGGAGACACGGAGACACTGAGACACGGAGACACGGAGACACGGGGACACGGAGACACAGAGACACTGAGACACGGAGACACAGAGACACAGAGACACTGAGACACTGAGACACTGTGACACTGAGACACGGAGACAAGGAGACACAGAGACACTGAGACACTGAGACACGGAGACACGGAGACACTGAGACACTGAGACACGGTGACACGGAGTCACTGTGACACGGAGACACAGAGACACAGAGACACTGAGACACCGAGACACCGAGACTCCGAGACACGGAGACACAGAGACTCTGAGACACTGTGACACAGAGACACTGAGACACTGAGACACGGAGACACAGAGACACAGAGACACTGAGACACGGAGACACGGAGACACGGAGACACTGAGACACGGAGACACAGAGACACAGAGACACTGAGACACTGAGACACAGAGACCCAGAGACACTGAGACACTGAGACACGGAGGCACAGAGACACTGAGACAATGAGACACAGAGACCCAGAGACACTGAGACACGGAGACACGGAGGCAAAGAGACACGGAGACACGGAGACATGGAGACAAGGAGACAGGGTGACACGGAGACACGGAGACACTGAGACAAGGAGACACGGAGACACAGAGACACTGAGACACTGAGACACTGAGACACTGAGACACGGAGACACGGAGACACTGAGACACTGAGAAGCAGAGACACTGAGACACTGAGACACGGAGACACGGAGACACTGAGACACAGAGACGCTGAGACACTGAGACACGGAGACACGGAGACACTGAGACACGGAGACACGGAGACACTGAGACACAGAGACACTGAGACACTGAGACACGGATACACAGAGACACTGAGACACTGAGACACTGAGACACGGAGACACGGAGACACAGAGACACTGAGACACTGAGACACGGAGACACTGAGACACTGAGACACGGAGACACTGAGACACGGAGACACTGAGACACTGAGACACTGAGACACGGATACACAGAGACACTGAGACACTGCGACACTGAGACACGGAGACACGGAGACTCAGAGACACTGAGACACTGAGACACCGAGACACCGAGACTCCGAGACACGGAGACACAGAGACACAGAGACACTAGACACGGAGACACAGAGACACAGAGACACAGAGACACGGAGACACTGAGACACTGAGACACTGAGACACGGAGACACGGAGACACAGAGACACTGAGACACTGAGAAGCAGAGACCCAGAGACACTGAGACACTGAGACACTGAGACACGGAGACACAGAGACCCAGAAACACTGAGACACCGAGACACAGAGACACAGAGGCACAGAGGCACAGAGACACTGAGACACTGAGACACAGAGAGCCAGAGACACTGAGACACGGAGACACAGAGACACAGAGACACTGAGACACAGAGGCACGGAGACACTGAGACACTGAGACACAGAGACACTGAGACACTGAGACACTGAGACACGGAGACACAGAGACACAGAGACACTGAGACACAGAGACCCAGGGACACTGAGACACGGAGACACGGTGACACGGAGACACTGAGACACTGAGACACTGAGACACGGAGACACAAAGACACAGAGACACTGAGACACAGAGACACTGAGACACTGAGACACAGAGACACAGAGACACTGAGACACCGAGACACCGAGACTCCGAGACACGGAGACACGGAGACACAGAGACACAGAGACACTGAGACACGGAGACACGGAGACACTGCGACACGGTGACACGGAGAAACGGAGACACTGAGACACTGAGACACGGAGACACAGAGACACTGAGACACTGAGAAACTGAGACACTGAGACACAGAGACACAGAGACACTGATACACTGAGACACAGAGGCCCAGAGACACTGAGACACTGAGACACGGAGACACTGAGACACTGAGACCCAGAGACCCAGTGACACGGAGACACAGAGACGCAGAGGCACAGAGGCACAGAGACACTGAGACACTGAGACACAGAGACCCAGAGACACGGAGACACAGAGACACAGAGACACTGAGACACGGAGACACAGAGACACTGAGACACGGAGACACGGACACACTGAGACACTGAGACACGGAGACCCAGAAACACTGAGACACAGAGGCACAGAGACACAGAGGCACAGAGGCACAGAGACACTGAGACACTGAGACACAGAGACCCAGAGACACTGAGACACGGAGACACAGAGACACAGAGACACTGAGACACAGAGGCACGGAGACACTGAGACACTGAGACACAGAGACCCAGAGACACTGAGACACTGAGACACTGAGACACGGAGACACAGAGACACAGGGACACTGAGACACAGAGACACAGAGACACTGAGACACAGAGGCACGGCGACACTGAGACACTGAGACACAGAGACCCAGAGACACTGAGACACTGAGACACTGAGACACAGAGACACAGAGACACAGAGACACGGTGACACGGAGACACTGAGACACTGAGACACTGAGACACGGAGACACAAAGACACAGAGACACAGAGACACAGAGACACTGAGACACTGAGACACTGAGACACGGAGACACGGAGTCACTGAGACACGGAGACACGGAGACACTGAGACACTGAGACACTGAGACACTGAGGCACGGAGACACAGAGACACTGTGACACTGAGACACTGAGACACAGAGGCCCAGAGACACTGAGACACGGAGACACGGAGACACGGAGACACTGAGACGCGGAGACACGGAGACACAGAGACACAGAGACACAGAGACACAGAGACACGGAGACACGGAGACACGGAGACACTGAGACACGGAGACACTGAGACACGGAGACACAGAGACACAGAGACACCGAGACACCGAGACACAGAGACACGGAGACACGGAGACACTGAGATTCGGAGACACGGAGACACGGAGACACTGAGACACTGAGACACGGACACACGGAGAAACAGGGACACAGAGACACTGAGGCACTGAGACACTGAGACACGGAGACACAGAGACACTGAGACACTGAGACATTGAGACACGGAGACACTGAGACACGGAGATACAGAGATACTGAGACACCGAGACACCGAGACTCTGAGACACGGAGACACGGAGACACAGAGACACAGAGACACTGAGACACTGAGACACGGAGAGACAGAGACACAGAGACACTGAGACACTGAGACACGGAGACACTGAGACACAGACACTGAGACACTGAGACACTGAGGCACGGAGACACAGAGACACTGAGACACTGAGACACGGAGACACGGAGACACGGAGACACTGAGACACTGAGACACGGAGACACGGAGACACTGAGACACGGAGACACGGAGACACGGGGACACGGAGACACAGAGACACTGAGACACGGAGACACAGAGACACAGAGACACTGAGACACTGAGACACTGTGACACTGAGACACGGAGACAAGGAGACACAGAGACACTGAGACACTGAGACACGGAGACACGGAGACACTGAGACACTGAGACACGGTGACACGGAGTCACTGTGACACGGAGACACAGAGACACAGAGACACTGAGACACCGAGACACCGAGACTCCGAGACACGGAGACACGGAGACACAGAGACTCTGAGACACTGTGACACAGAGACACTGAGACACTGAGACACGGAGACACAGAGACACAGAGACACTGAGACACGGAGACACGGAGACACGGAGACACGGAGACACAGAGACACAGAGACACTGAGACACTGAGACACAGAGACCCAGAGACACTGAGACACTGAGACACGGAGGCACAGAGACACTGAGACAATGAGACACAGAGACCCAGAGACACTGAGACACGGAGACACGGAGACAAAGAGACACGGAGACACGGAGACACGGAGACAAGGAGACAGGGTGACACGGAGACACGGAGACACTGAGACAAGGAGACACGGAGAAACAGAGACACTGAGACACTGAGACACTGAGACACGGAGACACGGAGACACTGAGAAGCAGAGACACTGAGACACTGAGACACGGAGACACGGAGACACTGAGACACAGAGACGCTGAGACACTGAGACACGGAGACACGGAGACACTGAGACACGGAGACACGGAGACACTGAGACACAGAGACACTGAGACACTGAGACACGGATACACAGAGACACTGAGACACTGAGACACTGAGACACGGAGACACGGAGACACAGAGACACTGAGACACTGAGACACGGAGACACAGAGACACTGAGACACTGAGACACGGAGACACAGAGACACTGAGACACAGAGACACAGAGACACTGAGACACTGAGGCACGGAGACACGGAGACACGGAGACACCGAGACTCCGAGACACCGATACACGGAGACACAGAGACACTGAGACACTGAGACACGGAGACACAGAGACACAGAGACACAGAGACACTGAGACACGGAGACACGGAGACACAGGGACATAGAGATACTGAGACACTGAGACAATGAGACACGGAGACACAGAGACACTGAGACACTGAGGCACGGAGACACGGAGACACGGAGACACAGAGACACCGAGACTCCGAGACACCGATACACGGAGACACGGAGACACAGAGACACTGAGACACTGAGACACTGAGACACGGAGACACAGAGACACAGAGACACTGAGACACTGAGACACGGAGACACAGAGACAGAGACACTGAAGAACTGAAACACTGAGACACGGAGACACGGAGACACTGAGACACGGAGACACAGAGACACAGAGACACAGAGACACTGAGACACTGAGACGCGGAGACACGGAGACACAGAGACACAGAGACACTGAGACACTGAGACACAGAGACACTGAGACACTGAAACAGTGAGACACGGAGACACGGAGACACAGAGACACTGAGACACGGAGACACGGAGACACAGAGACACAGAGACACTGAGACACGGAGACAAAGAGACACAGAGACACTGAGACACTGAGACACGGAGACACTGAGACACTGAGACACGGAGACACAGAGACACCGAGACACGGAGACACGGAGACACGGAGACACTGAGACACGGAGACACGGAGACACAGGGACACAGAGACACTGAGGCACTGAGACACTGAGACACGGAGACACGGAGACACAGTGACACAGAGACACTGAGACACTGAGACACGGAGATACAGAGACACTGAGACACCGAGACACCGAGACTCTGAGACACGGAGACACGGAGACACAGAGACACAGAGACACTGAGACACTGAGACACGGAGAGACAGAGACACAGAGACACTGAGACACTGAGACACGGAGACACGGAGACACTGAGACACAGAGACACTGAGACACTGTGACACGGAGACACGGAGACACGGAGACACTGAGACACTGTGACACGGAGACACGGAGACACTGAGAGACGGAGACACGGAGACACGGAGACACTGAGACACGGAGACACGGAGACACTGAGACACGGAGACACAGAGACACAGAGACACTGAGACACTGTGACACTGAGACACGGAGACACGGAGACACTGAGACACTGAGACACGGAGACACGGAGACACTGAGAAACGGAGACACGGAGACACGGAGACACTGAGACACTGAGACACGGAGACACGGAGTCACTGAGACACGGAGACACAGAGACACAGAGACACTGAGACACCGAGACACCGAGAGTCCGAGACACGGAGACACGGAGACACAGAGACACAGAGACTCTGAGACACTGTGACACAGAGACACTGAGACACTGAGACACGGAGACACAGAGACACAGAGACACGGAGACACGGAGACACGTAGACACAGAGACCCAGAGACACTGAGACACTGAGACACGGAGGCACAGAGACACAGAGACACTGAGACAATGAGACACAGAGACCCAGAGACACTGAGACACGGAGACACGGAGACACGGAGACACTGAGACAAGGAGACACGGAGACACGGAGACATGGAGACACTGAGACAAGGAGACACGGAGACACAGAGACACTGAGACATTGAGACACGGAGACACAGAGACGCTGAGACACGGAGACACGGAGACACGGAGACACTGAGACACTAAGAAGCAGAGACACTGAGACACTGAGACACGGAGACACGGAGACACTGAGACACAGAGACACTGAGACACTGAGACACGGAGACACGGAGACACTGAGACACGGAGACACGGAGACACAGAGACACTGAGACACTGAGACACTGAGACACGGATACACAGAGACACTGAGACACTGAGACACTGAGACACGGAGACACGGAGACACTGAGACACGGAGACACGGAGACACTGAGACACTGAGACACGGAGACACTGAGACACGGAGACACTGAGCCTCTGAGACACGGATACACAGAGACACTGAGACACTGAGACACTGAGACACCGAGACACCGAGACTCCGAGACACGGAGACACAAAGACACAGAGACACTGAGACACGGAGACACAGAGACACAGAGACACAGAGACACTGAGACACGGAGACACTGAGACACTGAGACACTGAGACACGGAGACACGGAGACACAGAGACACTGAGACACTGAGAAGCAGAGACCCAGAGACACTGAGACACTGAGACACTGAGACACGGAGACCCAGAAACACTGAGACACCGAGACACAGAGACACAGAGGCACAGAGGCACAGAGAAACTGAGACACTGAGACACAGAGACCCAGAGACACTGAGACACGGAGACACAGAGACACAGAGACACTGAGACACAGAGGCACGGCGACACTGAGACACTGAGACACAGAGACCCAGAGACACTGAGACACTGAGACACTGAGACACAGAGACACAGAGACACAGAGACACGGTGACACGGAGACACTGAGACACTGAGACACGGAGACACAAAGACACAGAGACACTGAGACACAGAGACACAGAGACACTGAGACACTGAGACACTGAGACACGGAGACACGGAGTCACTGAGACACTGAGACACGGAGACACGGAGACACTGAGACACTGAGACACTGAGACACTGAGGCACGGAGACACAGAGACACTGTGACACTGAGACACTGAGACACAGAGGCCCAGAGACACTGAGACACGGAGACACGGAGACACGGAGACACTGAGACGCGGAGACACGGAGACACAGAGACACAGAGACACTGAGACATTGAGACACAGAGACACTGAGACACTGAAACAGTGAGACACGGAGACACGGAGACACAGAGACACAGAGACACTGAGACACGGAGACACGGAGACACGGAGACACAGAGACACTGAGACACGGAGACACGGAGACACAGAGACACTGAGACACTGAGACACGGAGACACTGAGACACGGAGACACAGAGACACAGAGACACCGAGACACCGAGACACGGAGACACGGAGACACTGAGATTCGGAGACACGGAGACACGGAGACACTGAGACACGGAGACACGGACACACGGAGAAACAGGGACACAGAGACACTGAGGCACTGAGACACTGAGACACGGAGACACAGAGACACTGAGACACTGAGACATTGAGACACGGAGACACTGAGACACGGAGTTACAGAGATACAGAGACACCGAGACACCGAGACTCTGAGACACGGAGACACGGAGACACAGAGACACAGAGACACTGAGACACTGAGACACGGAGAGACAGAGACACAGAGACACTGAGACACTGAGACACGGAGACACTGAGACACAGAGACACTGAGACACTGAGACACTGATGCACGGAGACACAGAGACACTGAGACACTGAGACACGGAGACACGGAGACACTGAGACACTGAGACACGGAGACACGGAGACACTGAGACACGGAGACACGGAGACACGGGGACACGGAGACACAGAGACACTGAGACACTGAGACACAGAGACACTGTGACACTGAGACACGGAGACAAGGAGACACAGAGACACTGAGACACTGAGACACGGAGACACGGAGACACTGAAACACTGAGACACGGTGACACGGAGTCACTGTGACACGGAGACACAGAGACACAGAGACACTGAGACACCGAGACACCGAGACTCCGAGACACGGAGACACGGAGACACAGAGACTCTGAGACACTGTGACACAGAGACACTGAGACACTGAGACACGGAGACACAGAGACACAGAGACACTGAGACACGGAGACACGGAGACACGGAGACACTGAGACACGGAGACACAGAGACACAGAGACACTGAGACACTGAGACACAGAGACCCAGAGACACTGAGACACTGAGACACGGAGGCACAGAGACACTGAGACAATGAGACACAGAGACCCAGAGACACTGAGACACGGAGACACGGAGACAAAGAGACACGGAGACACGGAGACACGGAGACAGGGTGACACGGAGACACGGAGACACTGAGACAAGGAGACACGGAGACACAGAGACACTGAGACACTGAGACACTGAGACACTGAGACACGGAGACACTGAGACACTGAGAAGCAGAGACACTGAGACACTGAGACACGGAGACACGGAGACACGGAGACACTGAGACACAGAGACGCTGAGACACTGAGACACGGAGACACGGAGACACTGAGACACGGAGACGCGGAGACACTGAGACACAGAGACACTGAGACACTGAGACACGGATACACAGAGACACTGAGACACTGAGACACTGAGACACGGAGACACGGAGACACAGAGACACTGAGACACTGAGACACGGAGACACTGAGACACTGAGACACGGAGACACTGAGACACGGAGACACTGAGACACTGAGACACTGAGACACGGATACACAGAGACACTGAGACACTGCGACACTGAGACACGGAGACACGGAGACTCAGAGACACTGAGACACTGAGACACCGAGACACCGAGACTCCGAGACACGGAGACACAGAGACACAGAGACACTAGACACGGAGACACAGAGACACAGAGACACAGAGACACGGAGACACTGAGACACTGAGACACTGAGACACGGAGACACGGAGACACAGAGACACTGAGACACTGAGAAGCAGAGACCCAGAGACACTGAGACACTGAGACACTGAGACACGGAGACACAGAGACCCAGAAACACTGAGACACCGAGACACAGAGACACAGAGGCACAGAGGCACAGAGACACTGAGACATTGAGACACAGAGAGCCAGAGACACTGAGACACGGAGACACAGAGACACAGAGACACTGAGACACAGAGGCACGGAGACACTGAGACACAGAGACACTGAGACACTGAGACACTGAGACACGGAGACACAGAGACACAGAGACACTGAGACACAGAGACCCAGGGACACTGAGACACGGAGACACGGTGACACGGAGACACTGAGACACTGAGACACTGAGACACGGAGACACAAAGACACAGAGACACTGAGACACAGAGACACAGAGACACTGAGACACTGAGACACGGAGACACGGAGTCACTGAGACACTGAGACACGGAGACACGGAGACACTGAGACACTGAGACACTGAGTCACGGAGACACTGTGACACTGAGACACTGAGACACAGAGACCCAGAGACACTGAGACACGGAGACACGGAGACACAGAGACACTGAGACACGGAGACACAGAGACACTGAGACACGGAGACACAGAGACACAGAGACACTGAGACACCGAGACACCGAGACTCCGAGACACGGAGACACGGAGACACAGAGACACAGAGACACTGAGACACGGAGACACGGAGACACTGAGACACGGTGACACGGAGAAACGGAGACACTGAGACACTGAGACACGGAGACACAGAGACACTGAGACACTGAGAAACTGAGACACTGAGACACAGAGACACAGAGACACTGATACACTGAGACACAGAGGCCCAGAGACACTGAGACACTGAGACACGGAGACACTGAGACACTGAGACCCAGAGACCCAGTGACACGGAGACACAGAGACACAGAGGCACAGAGACACTGAGACACTGAGACACAGAGACCCAGAGACACGGAGACACAGAGACACAGAGACACTGAGACACGGAGACACAGAGACACTGAGACACGGAGACACGGACACACTGAGACACTGAGACACGGAGACCCAGAAACACTGAGACACAGAGGCACAGAGACACAGAGGCACAGAGGCACAGAGACACTGAGACACTGAGACACAGAGACCCAGAGACACTGAGACACGGAGACACAGAGACACAGAGACACTGAGACACAGAGGCACGGAGACACTGAGACACTGAGACACAGAGACCCAGAGACACTGAGACACTGAGACACTGAGACACGGAGACACAGAGACACAGGGACACTGAGACACAGAGACACAGAGACACTGAGACACGGTGACACGGAGACACTGAGACACTGAGACACTGAGACACGGAGACACAAAGACACAGAGACACTGAGACACAGAGACACAGAGACACTGAGACACTGAGACACTGAGACACGGAGACACGGAGTCACTGAGACACTGAGACACGGAGACACGGAGACACTGAGACACTGAGACACTGAGACACTGAGTCACGGAGACACAGAGACACTGTGACACTGAGACACTGAGACACAGAGACACAGAGACACTGAGACACTGAGGCACGGAGACACGGAGACACGGAGACACCGAGACTCCGAGACACCGATACACGGAGACACAGAGACACTGAGACACTGAGACACGGAGACACAGAGACACAGAGACACAGAGACACTGAGACACGGAGACACGGAGACACAGGGACATAGAGATACTGAGACACTGAGACAATGAGACACGGAGACACAGAGACACTGAGACACTGAGGCACGGAGACACGGAGACACAGAGACACCGAGACTCCGAGACACCGATACACGGAGACACGGAGACACAGAGACACTGAGACACTGAGACACTGAGACACGGAGACACAGAGACACAGAGACACTGAGACACTGAGACACGGAGACACAGAGACAGAGACACTGAAGAACTGAAACACTGAGACACGGAGACACGGAGACACTGAGACACGGAGACACAGAGACACAGAGACACAGAGACACTGAGACACTGAGACGCGGAGACACGGAGACACAGAGACACAGAGACACTGAGACACTGAGACACAGAGACACTGAGACACTGAAACAGTGAGACACGGAGACACGGAGACACAGAGACACAGAGACACTGAGACACGGAGACACGGAGACACAGAGACACAGAGACACTGAGACACGGAGACAAAGAGACACAGAGACACTGAGACACTGAGACACGGAGACACTGAGACACTGAGACACGGAGACACAGAGACACCGAGACACGGAGACACGGAGACACGGAGACACTGAGACACGGAGACACGGAGACACAGGGACACAGAGACACTGAGGCACTGAGACACTGAGACACGGAGACACGGAGACACAGTGACACAGAGACACTGAGACACTGAGACACGGAGATACAGAGACACTGAGACACCGAGACACCGAGACTCTGAGACACGGAGACACGGAGACACAGAGACACAGAGACACTGAGACACTGAGACACGGAGAGACAGAGACACAGAGACACTGAGACACTGAGACACGGAGACACGGAGACACTGAGACACAGAGACACTGAGACACTGTGACACGGAGACACGGAGACACGGAGACACTGAGACACTGTGACACGGAGACACGGAGACACTGAGAGACGGAGACACGGAGACACGGAGACACTGAGACACGGAGACACGGAGACACTGAGACACGGAGACACAGAGACACAGAGACACTGAGACACTGTGACACTGAGACACGGAGACACGGAGACACTGAGACACTGAGACACGGAGACACGGAGACACTGAGACACTGAGACACGGAGACACGGAGACACGGAGACACTGAGACACTGAGACACGGAGACACGGAGTCACTGAGACACGGAGACACAGAGACACAGAGACACTGAGACACCGAGACACCGAGAGTCCGAGACACGGAGACACGGAGACACAGAGACACAGAGACTCTGAGACAATGTGACACAGAGACACTGAGACACTGAGACACGGAGACACAGAGACACAGAGACACGGAGACACGGAGACACGTAGACACAGAGACCCAGAGACACTGAGACACTGAGACACGGAGGCACAGAGACACAGAGACACTGAGACAATGAGACACAGAGACCCAGAGACACTGAGACACGGAGACACGGAGACACGGAGACACTGAGACAAGGAGACACGGAGACACGGAGACACGGAGACACTGAGACAAGGAGACACGGAGACACAGAGACACTGAGACATTGAGACACGGAGACACAGAGACGCTGAGACACGGAGACACGGAGACACGGAGACACTGAGACACTAAGAAGCAGAGACACTGAGACACTGAGACACGGAGACACGGAGACACTGAGACACAGAGACACTGAGACACTGAGACACGGAGACACGGAGACACTGAGACACGGAGACACGGAGACACAGAGACACTGAGACACTGAGACACTGAGACACGGATACACAGAGACACTGAGACACTGAGACACTGAGACACGGAGACACGGAGACACTGAGACACGGAGACACGGAGACACTGAGACACTGAGACACGGAGACACTGAGACACGGAGACACTGAGCCTCTGAGACACGGATACACAGAGACACTGAGACACTGAGACACTGAGACACCGAGACACCGAGACTCCGAGACACGGAGACACAAAGACACAGAGACACTGAGACACGGAGACACAGAGACACAGAGACACTGAGACACGGAGACACTGAGACACTGAGACACTGAGACACGGAGACACGGAGACACAGAGACACTGAGACACTGAGAAGCAGAGACCCAGAGACACTGAGACACTGAGACACTGAGACACTGAGACACGGAGACCCAGAAACACTGAGACACCGAGACACAGAGACACAGAGGCACAGAGGCACAGAGAAACTGAGACACTGAGACACAGAGACCCAGAGACACTGAGACACGGAGACACAGAGACACAGAGACACTGAGACACAGAGGCACGGCGACACTGAGACACTGAGACACAGAGACCCAGAGACACTGAGACACTGAGACACAGAGACACAGAGACACAGAGACACGGTGACACGGAGACACTGAGACACTGAGACACTGAGACACGGAGACACAAAGACACAGAGACACTGAGACACAGAGACACAGAGACACTGAGACACTGAGACACTGAGACACGGAGACACGGAGTCACTGAGACACTGAGACACGGAGACACGGAGACACTGAGACACTGAGACACTGAGACACTGAGGCACGGAGACACAGAGACACTGTGACACTGAGACACTGAGACACAGAGGCCCAGAGACACGGAGACACGGAGACACGGAGACACAGAGACACAGAGACACTGAGACACGGAGACACAGAGACACAGAGACACTGAGACACTGAGACACTGAGATACTGAGACACGGAGACACAGAGACACTGAGACACGGAGACACAGAGACACAGAGACACTGAGACACTGAGACACCGAGACACCGAGACTCCGAGACACTGAGACACGGAGACACGGAGACACGGAGACAAGGAGACACGGAGACACAGAGACACTGAGACATTGAGACACGGAGACACAGAGACGCTGAGACACGGAGACACTAAGAAGCAGAGACACTGAGACACTGAGACACTGAGACACGGAGACACTGAGACACAGAGACACTGAGACACTGAGACACGGAGACACGGAGACACTGAGACACGGAGACACGGAGACACAGAGACACTGAGACACTGAGACACTGAGACACGGATACACAGAGACACTGAGACACTGAGACACTGAGACACGGAGACACGGAGACACAGAGACACTGAGACACGGAGACACGGAAACACTGAGACACTGAGACACGGAGACACTGAGACGCGGAGACACTGAGACACTGAGACACGGATACACAGAGACACTGAGACACTGAGACACCGAGACACCGAGACTCCGAGACACGGAGACACAAAGACACAGAGACACTGAGACACGGAGACACAGAGACACAGAGACACAGAGACACTGAGACACGGAGACACTGAGACACTGAGACACGGAGACACGGAGACACAGAGACACTGAGACACTGAGAAGCAGAGACCCAGAGACACTGAAAAACTGAGACACTGAGACACGGAGACCCAGAAACACTGAGACACCGAGACACAGAGACACAGAGGCACAGAGGCACAGAGACACTGAGACACTGAGACACAGAGACCCAGAGACACTGAGACACGGAGACACAGAGACACAGAGACACTGAGACACAGAGGCACGGCGACACTGAGACACTGAGACACAGAGACCCAGAGACACTGAGACACTGAGACACTGAGACACGGAGACACAGAGACACAGAGACACAGAGACACTGAGACACGGTGACACGGAGACACTGAGACACTGAGACACTGAGACACGGAGGCACAAAGACACAGAGACACAGAGACACAGTGACACTGAGACACTGAGACACTGAGACACGGAGACACGGAGTCACTGAGACACTGAGACACGGAGACACGGAGACACTGAGACACTGAGACACTGAGACACTGAGGCACGGAGACACAGAGACACTGTGACACTGAGACACTGAGACACAGAGACCCAGAGACACGGAGACACGGAGACACAGAGACACAGAGACACTGAGACACGGAGACACAGAGACACAGAGACACTGAGACACTGAGACACTGAGATACTGAGACACGGAGACACAGAGACACTGAGACACGGAGACACAGAGACACAGAGACACTGAGACATTGAGACACCGAGACACCGAGACTCCGAGACACGGAGACACGGAGACACAGAGACACAGAGACACGGAGACACGGAGACACGGAGACACTGAGACACGGAGACACGGAGAAACGGAGACACTGAGACACTGAGACACGGAGACACGGAGACACTGAGACACTGAGACACTGAGACACTGAGACACGGAGACACAGAGACACTGAGACACTGAGATCCAGAGACCCAGTGACACGGAGGCACAGAGACACAGAGGCACAGAGGCACAGAGACACTGAGACACTGAGACACTGAGACACAGAGACCCAGAGACACGGAGACACAGAGACACTGAGACACGGAGACACAGAGACACAGCGACACTGAGACACAGAGACACGGAGTCACGGAGACACAGAGACACTGAGACACTGAGACTCGGAGACACAGAGACACTGAGACACAGAGACACTGAGACACTGAGACACAGAGACACAGAGACACTGAGACACTGAGACACTGAGACACAGAGACCCTGAGACACTGAGACACGGAGACACGGTGACACGGAGACACTGAGACACTGAGACACGGAGACACAGAGACACAGGGACACTGAGACACAGAGACACAGAGACACTGAGACACTGAGACACTGAGACCCAGAGACCCAGAGACACTGAGACACTGAGGCACTGAGACACAGAGACCCAGAGACACTGAGACACGGAGACACGGTGACACGGAGTGACTGAGACACTGAGACACTGAGACACGGAGACACAGAGACACAGAGACACTGAGACACAGAGACACAGAGACACTGAGACACTGAGACACGGAGACACAGAGACACAGAGACACTGAGACACAGAGACACTGTGACACTGAGACACTGAGACACAGAGACCCAGAGACACTGAGACACGGAGACACAGAGACACTGAGACACGGAGACACAGAGACACTGAGACACTGAGATATTGAGACACGGAGACACAGAGACACTGAGACACGGAGACACAGAGGCACAGAGACACTGAGACACTGAGACACCGAGACACCGAGACTCCGAGACACGGAGACACGGAGACACAGAGACACGGAGACACGGAGACACTGAGACACGGAGACACGGAGACACTGAGACACTGAGACACTGAGACACGGAGACACTGATACACTGAGACACTGAGACACTGAGACACAGAGACACTGAGACACTGAGACACTGAGACACAGAGGCCCAGAGACACTGAGACACTGAGACACTGAGACACGGAGACACAGAGACACTGAGACCCTGAGACCCAGAGACCCAGTGACACTGAGACACGGAGACACAGAGACACAGAGGCACAGAGGCACAGAGACACTGAGACACAGAGACCCAGAGACACGGAGACACAGAGACACAGAGACACTGAGACACTGAGACACGGAGACACAGAGACACAGCGACACTGAGAAACTGAGACACGGAGTCACGGAGACACAGAGACACTGAGACACGGAGACACAGAGACACTGAGACACTGAGACACTGAGACACAGAGACACTGAGACACTGAAACACAGAGACCCACCGACACTGAGACACAGAGACACTGAGACACGGAGACACAGAGACACAGAGACACAGAGACACTGAGACACTGAGACACAGAGACCCTGAGACACGGAGACACGGAGAAACGGAGACACTGAGACACGGAGACACGGAAACACAGAGACACGGAGACACTGAGACACTGAGACACGGAGACATTGAGACACGGAGACACGGAAACACAGAGACACGGAGACAAAGAGACACAGAGACACTGAGACACTGAGACACGGAGACACAGAGACACAGAGACAAGGAGACACAGAGACACTGAGACACTGAGACACGGAGACACAGAGACACTGAGACACTGAGACACTGAGACACGGAGACACAGGGACACTGAGACACAGAGACACAGAGACACTGAGACACTGAGACCCAGAGACCCAGAGACACTGAGACACTGAGACACTGAGACACAGAGACCCAGAGATACTGAGACACGGAGACACGGTGACACGGAGTCACTGAGACACTGAGACACTGAGACACGGAGACACAGAGACACAGAGACACAGAGACACTGTGACACAGAGACACAGAGACACTGAGACACTGAGACACGGAGACACAGAGACACAGAGACACTGAGACACAGAGACACTGAGACACTGAGACACGGAGACACGGAGTCACTGAGACACTGAGACACGGAGACACAGAGACACTGAGACACTGTGACACTAAGTCACGGAGACACAGAGACACTGAGACACTGAGACACAGAGACCCAGAGACACTGAGACACGGAGACACGGAGACACAGAGACACAGAGACACTGAGACACGGAGACACAGAGACACAGAGACACTGAGACAGTGAGATATTGAGACACGGAGACACAGAGACACTGAGACACAGAGACACAGAGGCACAGAGACACTGAGACACTGAGACACCGAGACACCGAGACTCCGAGACACGGAGACACGGAGACACTGAGACACGGAGACACGGAGACACAGAGACACTGAGACACGGAGACACGGAGACACGGAGACACTGAGACACTGAGACACGGAGACACTGATACACTGAGACACTGAGACACTGAGACACAGAGACACAGAGACACTGAGACACAGAGGCCCAGAGACACTGAGACACTGAGACACGGAGACACAGAGACACTGAGACACTGAGACCCAGAGACCCAGTGACACTGAGACACTGAGACACAGAGACACAGAGGCACAGAGGCACAGAGACACTGAGACACAGAGACCCAGAGACACGGAGACACAGAGACACAGAGACACTGAGACACTGAGACACTGAGACACGGAGACACAGAGACACAGCGACACTGAGAAACTGAGACACGGAGTCACGGAGACACAGAGACACTGAGACACGGAGACACAGAGACACTGAGACACTGAGACACTGAGACACGGAGACAGAGAGACACTGAGACACTGAGACACAGAGACCACAGACACTGAGACACTGTGACACTGAGACAAGGAGACACAGAGACACAGAGACACTGAGACACGGAGACACAGGGACACTGAGACACAGAGACACAGAGACACTGAGACACTGAGGCACTGAGACCCAGAGACACTGAGACACTGAGACACTGAGACACAGAGACACTGAGACACTGAGACACGGAGACACGGTGACACGGAGTCACTGAGACACTGAGACACTGAGACTCTGAGACACGGAGACACGGAGACACTGAGACACTGAGACACGGAGACACGGAGACACTGAGACACTGAGACATGGAGACACGGAGACACAGAGACACGGAGACACAGAGACCCAGAGACACTGAGACACTGAGACACTGAGACACTGAGAAACTGAGACACGGAGACCCGGAGACACTGAGACACGGAGACACGGTGACACGGAGACACTGAGACACTGAGACACTGAGACACTGAGACACGGAGACACGGAGACACAGTGACACAGAGACACTGAGACACAGAGACACAGAGACACTGAGACACTGAGACACGGTGACACGGAGTCACTGAGACACTGAGACACTGAGACACGGAGACACAGAGACACAGAGACACAGAGACACTGTGACACAGAGACACAGAGACACTGAGACACTGAGACACGGAGACACAGAGACACAGAGACACTGAGACACAGAGACACTGAGACACGGAGACACGGAGTCACTGAGACACTGAGACACGGAGACACAGAGACACTGAGACACTGTGACACTGAGTCACGGAGACACAGAGACACTGTGACACTGAGACACTGAGACACAGAGACCCAGAGACACTGAGACACGGAGACACGGAGACACAGAGACACAGAGACACTGAGACACGGAGACACAGAGACACAGAGACACTGAGACAGTGAGATATTGAGACACGGAGACACAGAGACACTGAGACACGGAGACACAGAGGCACAGAGACACTGAGACACTGAGACACCGAGACACCGAGACTCCGAGACACGGAGACACGGAGACACTGAGACACGGAGACACGGAGACACAGAGACACGGAGACACGGAGACACGGAGACACTGAGACACTGAGACACTGAGACACGGAGACACTGATACACTGAGACACTGAGACACAGAGACACAGAGACACTGAGACACAGAGGCCCAGAGACACTGAGACACTGAGACACGGAGACACAGAGACACTGAGACACTGAGACCCAGAGACCCAGTGACACTGAGACACTGAGACACAGAGACACAGAGGCACAGAGGCACAGAGACACTGAGACACAGAGACCCAGAGACACGGAGACACAGAGACACAGAGACACTGAGACACTGAGACACGGAGACACAGAGACACAGCGACACTGAGACACTGAGACACGGAGTCACGGAGACACAGAGACACTGAGACACTGAGACACGGAGACACAGAGACACTGAGACACTGAGACACTGAGACACGGAGACACAGAGACACTGAGACACAGAGACACAGAGACACTGAGACACTGAGGCACGGAGACACGGAGACACGGAGACACCGAGACTCCGAGACACCGATACACGGAGACACAGAGACACTGAGACACTGAGACACGGAGACACAGAGACACAGAGACACAGAGACACTGAGACACGGAGACACGGAGACACAGGGACATAGAGATACTGAGACACTGAGACAATGAGACACGGAGACACAGAGACACTGAGACACTGAGGCACGGAGACACGGAGACACGGAGACACAGAGACACCGAGACTCCGAGACACCGATACACGGAGACACGGAGACACAGAGACACTGAGACACTGAGACACTGAGACACGGAGACACAGAGACACAGAGACACTGAGACACTGAGACACGGAGACACAGAGACAGAGACACTGAAGAACTGAAACACTGAGACACGGAGACACGGAGACACTGAGACACGGAGACACAGAGACACAGAGACACAGAGACACTGAGACACTGAGACGCGGAGACACGGAGACACAGAGACACAGAGACACTGAGACACTGAGACACAGAGACACTGAGACACTGAAACAGTGAGACACGGAGACACGGAGACACAGAGACACAGAGACACTGAGACACGGAGACACGGAGACACAGAGACACTGAGACACGGAGACAAAGAGACACAGAGACACTGAGACACTGAGACACGGAGACACTGAGACACTGAGATACGGAGACACAGAGACACCGAGACACGGAGACACGGAGACACGGAGACACTGAGACACGGAGACACGGAGACACAGGGACACAGAGACACTGAGGCACTGAGACACTGAGACACGGAGACACGGAGACACAGTGACACAGAGACACTGAGACACTGAGACACGGAGATACAGAGACACTGAGACACCGAGACACCGAGACTCTGAGACACGGAGACACGGAGACACAGAGACACAGAGACACTGAGACACTGAGACACGGAGAGACAGAGACACAGAGACACTGAGACACTGAGACTCGGAGACACGGAGACACTGAGACACAGAGACACTGAGACACTGTGACACGGAGACACGGAGACACGGAGACACTGAGACACTGTGACACGGAGACACGGAGACACTGAGAGACGGAGACACGGAGACACGGAGACACTGAGACACGGAGACACGGAGACACTGAGACACGGAGACACAGAGACACAGAGACACTGAGACACTGTGACACTGAGACACGGAGACACGGAGACACTGAGACACGGAGACACGGAGACACTGAGACACTGAGACACGGAGACACGGAGACACTGAGACACGGAGAAACGGAGTCACTGAGACACGGAGACACAGAGACACAGAGACACTGAGACACCGAGACACCGAGAGTCCGAGACACGGAGACACGGAGACACAGAGACACAGAGACTCTGAGACACTGTGACACAGAGACACTGAGACACTGAGACACGGAGACACAGAGACACAGAGACACGGAGACACGGAGACACGTAGACACAGAGACCCAGAGACACTGAGACACTGAGACACGGAGGCACAGAGACACAGAGACACTGAGACAATGAGACACAGAGACCCAGAGACACTGAGACACGGAGACACGGAGACACGGAGACACTGAGACAAGGAGACACGGAGACACGGAGACACGGAGACATGGAGACAATGAGACAAGGAGACACGGAGACACAGAGACACTGAGACATTGAGACACGGAGACACAGAGACGCTGAGACACGGAGACACGGAGACACTGAGACACTAAGAAGCAGAGACACTGAGACACTGAGACACGGAGACACGGAGACACTGAGACACAGAGACACTGAGACACTGAGACACGGAGACACGGAGACACTGAGACACGGAGACACGGAGACACAGAGACACTGAGACACTGAGACACTGAGACACGGATACACAGAGACACTGAGACACTGAGACACTGAGACACGGAGACACGGAGACACTGAGACACGGAGACACGGAGACACTGAGACACTGAGACACGGAGACACTGAGACACGGAGACACTGAGCCTCTGAGACACGGATACACAGAGACACTGAGACACTGAGACACTGAGACACCGAGACACCGAGACTCCGAGACACGGAGACACTAAGACACAGAGACACTGAGACACGGAGACACAGAGACACAGAGACACAGAGACACTGAGACACGGAGACACTGAGACACTGAGACACTGAGACACGGAGACACGGAGACACAGAGACACTGAGACACTGAGAAGCAGAGACCCAGAGACACTGAGACACTGAGACACTGAGACACGGAGACCCAGAAACACTGAGACACCGAGACACAGAGACACAGAGGCACAGAGGCACAGAGACACTGAGACACTGAGACACAGAGACCCAGAGACACTGAGACACGGAGACACAGAGACACAGAGACACTGAGACACAGAGGCACGGCGACACTGAGACACTGAGACATCGAGACCCAGAGACACTGAGACACTGAGACACTGAGACACAGAGACACAGAGACACAGAGACACGGTGACACGGAGACACTGAGACACTGAGACACTGAGACACGGAGACACAAAGACACAGAGACACTGAGACACAGAGACACAGAGACACTGAGACACTGAGACACTGAGACACGGAGACACGGAGTCACTGAGACACTGAGACACGGAGACACGGAGACACTGAGACACTGAGACACTGAGACACTGAGGCACGGAGACACAGAGACACTGTGACACTGAGACACTGAGACACAGAGGCCCAGAGACACTGAGACACGGAGACACGGAGACACAGAGACACAGAGACACTGAGACACGGAGACACAGAGACACAGAGACACTGAGACACTGAGACACTGAGATACTGAGACACGGAGACACAGAGACACTGAGACACGGAGACACAGAGACACAGAGACACTGAGACACTGAGACACCGAGACACCGAGACTCCGAGACACTGAGACACGGAGACACGGTGACACGGAGACAAGGAGACACGGAGACACAGAGACACTGAGACATTGAGACACGGAGACACAGAGACGCTGAGACACGGAGACACTAAGAAGCAGAGACACTGAGACACTGAGACACTGAGACACGGAGACACTGAGACACAGAGACACTGAGACACTGAGACACGGAGACACGGAGACACGGAGACACGGAGACACTGAGACACTGAGACACTGAGACACGGATACACAGAGACACTGAGACACTGAGACACTGAGACACGGAGACACGGAGACACAGAGACACTGAGACACGGAGACACGGAAACACTGAGACACTGAGACACGGAGACACTGAGACGCGGAGACACTGAGACACTGAGACACGGATACACAGAGACACTGAGACACTGAGACACCGAGACACCGAGACTCCGAGACACGGAGACACAAAGACACAGAGACACTGAGACACGGAGACACAGAGACACAGAGACACAGAGACACTGAGACACGGAGACACTGAGACACTGAGACACGGAGACACGGAGACACAGAGACACTGAGACACTGAGAAGCAGAGACCCAGAGACACTGAGACACTGAGACACTGAGACACGGAGACCCAGAAACACTGAGACACCGAGACACAGAGACACAGAGGCACAGAGGCACAGAGACACTGAGACACAGAGACCCAGAGACACTGAGACACGGAGACACAGAGACACAGAGACACTGAGACACAGAGGCACGGCGACACTGAGACATTGAGACACAGAGACCCAGAGACACTGAGACACTGAGACACTGAGACACGGAGACACAGAGACACAGAGACACAGAGACACTGAGACACGGTGACACGGAGACACTGAGACACTGAGACACTGAGACACGGAGACACAAAGACACAGAGACACAGAGACACAGTGACACTGAGACACTGAGACACTGAGACACGGAGACACGGAGTCACTGAGACACTGAGACACGGAGACACGGAGACACTGAGACACTGAGACACTGAGACACTGAGGCACGGAGACACAGAGACACTGTGACACTGAGACACTGAGACACAGAGACCCAGAGACACTGAGACACGGAGACACGGAGACACAGAGACACAGAGACACTGAGACACGGAGACACAGAGACACAGAGACACTGAGACACTGAGACACTGAGATACTGAGACACGGAGACACAGAGACACTGAGACACGGAGACACAGAGACACAGAGACACTGAGACACTGAGACACCGAGACACCGAGACTCCGAGACACGGAGACACGGAGACACAGAGACACGGAGACACGGAGACACGGAGACACGGAGACACTGAGACACGGAGACACGGAGAAACGGAGACACTGAGACACTGAGACACTGAGACACGGAGACACGGAGACACTGAGACACTGAGACAC
Organism: Carcharhinus amblyrhynchos; assembly: GCF_965287045.1. Taxonomy (NCBI): domain Eukaryota; kingdom Metazoa; phylum Chordata; class Chondrichthyes; order Carcharhiniformes; family Carcharhinidae; genus Carcharhinus; species Carcharhinus amblyrhynchos. Next base: position 1,298,052 of record NW_027649800.1, read on the forward strand.
AGAGACACTGATACACTGAGACACAGAGGCCCAGAAACACTGAGACACTGAGACACTGAGACACGGAGACACAGAGACACTGAGACACTGAGATCCAGAGACCCAGTGACACGGAGGCACAGAGACACAGAGGCACAGAGGCACAGAGACACTGAGACACTGAGACACTGAGACACAGAGACCCAGAGACACGGAGACACAGAGACACTGAGACACGGAGACACAGAGACACAGCGACACTGAGACACAGAGACACGGAGTCACGGAGACACAGAGACACTGAGACACTGAGACTCGGAGACACAGAGACACTGAGACACTGAGACACAGAGACACTGAGACACTGAGACACAGAGACACAGAGACACTGAGACACTGAGACACTGAGACCCTGAGACACTGAGACACGGAGACACGGTGACACGGAGACACTGAGACACTGAGACACGGAGACACAGAGACACAGGGACACTGAGACACAGAGACACAGAGACACTGAGACACTGAGACACTGAGACCCAGAGACCCAGAGACACTGAGACACTGAGGCACTGAGACACAGAGACCCAGAGACACTGAGACACGGAGACACGGCGACACGGAGTGACTGAGACACTGAGACACTGAGACACGGAGACACAGAGACACAGAGACACTGAGACACAGAGACACAGAGACACTGAGACACTGAGACACGGAGACACAGAGACACAGAGACACTGAGACACAGAGACACAGAGACACTGAGACACTGAGACACGGAGACACGGAGTCACTGAGAAACTGAGACACGGAGACACGGAGACACAGAGACACTGAGACACTGAGTCACGGAGCCACAGAGACACTGTGACACTGAGACACTGAGACACAGAGACCCAGAGACACTGAGACACGGAGACACGGAGACACAGAGACACTGAGACACGGAGACACAGAGACACTGAGACACTGAGATATTGAGACACGGAGACACAGAGACACTGAGACACGGAGACACAGAGGCACAGAGACACTGAGACACTGAGACACCGAGACACCGAGACTCCGAGACACGGAGACACGGAGACACAGAGACACTGAGACACGGAGACACGGAGACACTGAGACACGGAGACACGGAGACACTGAGACACTGAGACACTGAGACACGGAGACACTGATACACTGAGACACTGAGACACTGAGACACAGAGACACTGAGACACTGAGACACTGAGACACAGAGGCCCAGAGACACTGAGACACTGAGACACTGAGACACGGAGACACAGAGACACTGAGACCCTGAGACCCAGAGATCCAGTGACACTGAGACACGGAGACACAGAGACACAGAGGCACAGAGGCACAGAGACACTGAGACACAGAGACCCAGAGACACGGAGACACAGAGACACAGAGACACTGAGACACTGAGACACGGAGACACAGAGACACAGCGACACTGAGAAACTGAGACACGGAGTCACGGAGACACAGAGACACTGAGACACGGAGACACAGAGACACTGAGACACTGAGACACTGAGACACTGAGACACAGAGACACTGAGACACTGAAACACAGAGACCCACCGACACTGAGACACAGAGACACTGAGACACGGAGACACAGAGACACAGAGACACAGAGACACTGAGACACTGAGACACAGAGACCCTGAGACACGGAGACACGGAGAAACGGAGACACTGAGACACGGAGACACGGAAACACAGAGACACGGAGACACTGAGACACTGAGACACGGAGACATTGAGACACGGAGACACGGAAACACAGAGACACGGAGACAAAGAGACACAGAGACACTGAGACACTGAGACACGGAGACACAGAGACACAGAGACACTGAGACAAGGAGACACAGAGACACTGAGACACTGAGACACGGAGACACAGAGACACTGAGACACTGAGACACTGAGACACGGAGACACAGGGACACTGAGACACAGAGACACAGAGACACTGAGACACTGAGACCCAGAGACCCAGAGACACTGAGACACTGAGACACTGAGACACAGAGACCCAGAGATACTGAGACACGGAGACACGGTGACACGGAGTCACTGAGACACTGAGACACTGAGACACGGAGACACAGAGACACAGAGACACAGAGACACTGTGACACAGAGACACAGAGACACTGAGACACTGAGATACGGAGACACAGAGACACAGAGACACTGAGACACAGAGACACTGAGACACTGAGACACGGAGACACGGAGTCACTGAGACACTGAGACACGGAGACACAGAGACACTGAGACACTGTGACACTAAGTCACGGAGACACAGAGACACTGAGACACTGAGACACAGAGACCCAGAGACACTGAGACACGGAGACACGGAGACACAGAGACACAGAGACACTGAGACACGGAGACACAGAGACACAGAGACACTGAGACAGTGAGATATTGAGACACGGAGACACAGAGACACTGAGACACAGAGACACAGAGGCACAGAGACACTGAGACACTGAGACACCGAGACACCGAGACTCCGAGACACGGAGACACGGAGACACTGAGACACGGAGACACGGAGACACAGAGACACTGAGACACGGAGACACGGAGACACGGAGACACTGAGACACTGAGACACTGAGACACGGAGACACTGATACACTGAGACACTGAGACACTGAGACACAGAGACACAGAGACACTGAGACACAGAGGCCCAGAGACACTGAGACACTGAGACACGGAGACACAGAGACACTGAGACACTGAGACCCAGAGACCCAGTGACACTGAGACACTGAGACACAGAGACACAGAGGCACAGAGGCACAGAGACACTGAGACACAGAGACCCAGAGACACGGAGACACAGAGACACAGAGACACTGAGACACTGAGACACTGAGACACGGAGACACAGAGACACAGCGACACTGAGAAACTGAGACACGGAGTCACGGAGACACAGAGACACTGAGACACGGAGACACAGAGACACTGAGACACTGAGACACTGAGACACGGAGACAGAGAGACACTGAGACACTGAGACACAGAGACCACAGACACTGAGACACTGTGACACTGAGACAAGGAGACACAGAGACACAGAGACACTGAGACACGGAGACACAGGGACACTGAGACACAGAGACACAGAGACACTGAGACACTGAGGCACTGAGACCCAGAGACACTGAGACACTGAGACACTGAGACACAGAGACACTGAGACACTGAGACACGGAGACACGGTGACACGGAGTCACTGAGACACTGAGACACTGAGACTCTGAGACACGGAGACACGGAGACACTGAGACACTGAGACACGGAGACACGGAGACACTGAGACACTGAGACATGGAGACACGGAGACACAGAGACACGGAGACACAGAGACCCAGAGACACTGAGACACTGAGACACTGAGACACTGAGAAACTGAGACACGGAGACCCGGAGACACTGAGACACGGAGACACGGTGACACGGAGACACTGAGACACTGAGACACTGAGACACTGAGACACGGAGACACGGAGACACAGTGACACAGAGACACTGAGACACAGAGACACAGAGACACTGAGACACTGAGACACGGTGACACGGAGTCACTGAGACACTGAGACACTGAGACACGGAGACACAGAGACACAGAGACACAGAGACACTGTGACACAGAGACACAGAGACACTGAGACACTGAGACACGGAGACACAGAGACACAGAGACACTGAGACACAGAGACACTGAGACACGGAGACACGGAGTCACTGAGACACTGAGACACGGAGACACAGAGACACTGTGACACTGAGACACTGAGACACAGAGACCCAGAGACACTGAGACACGGAGACACGGAGACACAGAGACACAGAGACACTGAGACACGGAGACACAGAGACACAGAGACACTGAGACAGTGAGATATTGAGACACGGAGACACAGAGACACTGAGACACGGAGACACAGAGGCACAGAGACACTGAGACACTGAGACACCGAGACACCGAGACTCCGAGACACGGAGACACGGAGACACTGAGACACGGAGACACGGAGACACAGAGACACTGAGACACGGAGACACGGAGACACGGAGACACTGAGACACTGAGACACTGAGACACGGAGACACTGATACACTGAGACACTGAGACACTGAGACACAGAGACACAGAGACACTGAGACACAGAGGCCCAGAGACACTGAGACACTGAGACACGGAGACACAGAGACACTGAGACACTGAGACCCAGAGACCCAGTGACACTGAGACACTGAGACACAGAGACACAGAGGCACAGAGGCACAGAGACACTGAGACACAGAGACCCAGAGACACGGAGACACAGAGACACAGAGACACTGAGACACTGAGACACTGAGACACGGGGACACGGAGACACGGAGACACTGAGACACTGAGACATGGAGACACGGAGACACAGAGACACGGAGACACAGAGACCCAGAGACACTGAGACACTGTGACACTGAGACACAGAGACACAGAGACACTGAGAAACAGAGACACGGAGACCCGGAGACACTGAGACACGGAGACACGGTGACACGGAGACACTGAGACACTGAGACACTGAGACACTGAGACACGGACACACGGAGACACAGTGACACAGAGACACTGAGACACAGAGACACAGAGACACTGAGACACTGAGACACGGTGACACGGAGTCACTGAGACACTGAGACACTGAGACACTGAGACACGGAGACACAGAGACACAGAGACACTGTGACACAGAGACACAGAGACACTGAGACACTGAGACACGGAGACACAGAGACACAGAGACACTGAGACACAGAGACACTGAGACACTGAGACACGGAGACACGGAGTCACTGAGACACTGAGACACGGAGACACAGAGACACTGAGACACTGTGACACTGAGTCACGGAGACACAGAGACACTGTGACACTGAGACACTGAGACACAGAGACCCAGAGACACTGAGACACGGAGACACAGAGACACAGAGACACAGAGACACTGAGACACGGAGACACAGAGACACAGAGACACTGAGACAGTGAGATATTGAGACACGGAGACACAGAGACACTGAGACACGGAGACACAGAGGCACAGAGACACTGAGACACTGAGACACCGAGACACCGAGACTCCGAGACACGGAGACACGGAGACACGGAGACACGGAGACACAGAGACACTGAGACACGGAGACACGGAGACACTGAGACACTGAGACACTGAGACACGGAGACACTGATACACTGAGACACTGAGACACAGAGACACAGAGACACAGAGACACTGAGACACAGAGGCCCAGAGACACTGAGACACTGAGACACGGAGACACAGAGACACTGAGACACTGAGACCCAGAGACCCAGTGACACTGACACACTGAGACACAGAGACACAGAGGCACCGAGGCACAGAGACACTGAGACACAGAGACCCAGAGACACGGAGACACAGAGACACAGAGACACTGAGACACTGAGACACTGAGACACGGAGACACAGAGACACTGAGACACTGAGACACTGAGACACGGAGACAGAGAGACACTGAGACACTGAGACACAGAGACCCACAGACACTGAGACACTGAGACACTGAGACAAGGAGACACAGATACACAGAGACACTGAGACACTGAGACACGGAGACACAGGGACACTGAGACACAGAGACACAGAGACACTGAGACACTGAGACACTGAGACCCAGAGACACTGAGACACTGAGACACTGAGACACAGAGACCCAGAGACACTGAGACACGGAGACACGGTGACACGGAGTCACTGAGACACTGAGACACTGAGACACGGAGACACAGAGACACAGAGACACTGAGACACTGAGACACGGAGACACAGAGACACTGAGACACGGAGACACGGAGACACTGAGACACTGAGACATGGAGACACGGAGACACAGAGACACGGAGACACAGAGACCCAGAGACACTGAGACACTGAGACACTGAGACACAGAGACACAGAGACACTGAGAAACTGAGACACGGAGACCCGGAGACACTGAGACACGGAGACACGGTGACACGGAGACACTGAGACACTGAGACACTGAGACACGGAGACACGGAGACACAGAGACACAGAGACACTGAG